>NC_056731.1:1596291047-1596511047 GCF_019279795.1 Protopterus annectens
CAAACCAACATAATTTTGCCTCTCTGGCTTTGTCTCCAAACCTTCCAACCTGGGCTGAGCCTCTAATATACTTATTCCTAATCCTGTCCATCCTTGTCACACCCAGTGCAAATCTTAACATCTTCAACTCTGCCATGTCAAGCTCTGACTCCTGCCTTTTTTGTCAATGCCACTGTCTCCAACCCATATAACATAGCTGGTCTCACTACCCTCTTGTAGACCTTCCCTTTCACTCTTACTGGTACTCGTCTGTCACAAATCACTCCTAACACTCTTCTCCACCCACTCCATCCTGCCTTTACTCTCTTCTTCACCTCTATTCCACACTCACCATTGCTCTGAACTGTTGATCCCAAGTACTTAAACTCATCCACCTTCACCACCTCTACTCCCTGCGTCCTCACCATTCCTCTATCCTCCCTCTCATTCACATACATATATTCTGTCTTAGTCCTGCTGACCTTCATTCCTCTTCTCTCTAGAGCATATCTCCACCTCTCCAGGGTC
The DNA here is from genome assembly GCF_019279795.1 of Protopterus annectens. Lineage (NCBI taxonomy): Eukaryota > Metazoa > Chordata > Ceratodontiformes > Protopteridae > Protopterus > Protopterus annectens. The sequence continues at coordinate 1,596,291,555 of NC_056731.1, forward strand.
TCCTCCACATGTTCCCTACTCTCACTACAGATCACAATGTCATCTGCAAACATCATAGTCCACGGGGACTCCTGTCTGATCTTGTCTGTCAACCTGTCCATCCCCATTGCAAATAAGAAAGGGCTCAGAGCTGATCCTTGATGTAATCCCACCTCCACCCTAAATGAATCTGTCACTCCCAACGCAGACCTCACCGCTGTCACACTAACCTCGTACATATCCTGATTAACTCTTACATACTTCTCTGACACTACCGACTTCCTCATACAATACCACAACTCCTCTCTAGGCACCCTGTCATATGCTTTCTCTAAATCCACAAAGACACAATGCAACTCCCTCTGACCTTCTCTGTACTTTTCCATCAATACTCTCAGAGCAAACATCACATCTGTAGTGCTCTTTCCTGGCAGGAAACCATAGTGCTAATCATCACCTCCCTTCTTAACCTAGCTTTCACTACTCTTTCCCATAACTTCATGCTGTGACTGATCAGTGTAATCCCTCTGCAGTTACTACAGCTCTGCACATCACCCTTATTCTTAAAAATCGGTACCAGAACACTTTTTCTCCATTCCTCAGTCATCCTCGCACTTTCCAAGATTTCATTAAACAATCTAGTTAAAAACTCCACTGCCATTTTACCTAAACACCTCCATGCTTCCACAGGTATGTCATCTGGACCAACAGCCTTTCCGTTCTTCATCCTCTTCATAGCTATCCTTACTTCCTCCTTGCTAATCCACTGCACTTCATGATTCCCTATTCGCACATCATCCAACCTTCTCTCCCTCTCATTCTCTTCATTCATCAACCCCTCAAAGTACTCTTTCCATCTGCTCAACACACTCTCCTCACTTGTGAGTATGTTTCCCTCATTATCCTTTATCACCCTTACCTGCTGCACTAGCTCGGTCCCTCTGTCTAGCCAATCGGTACAGGTCCTTTTCTCCCTCCTTAGTGTCCAACCTTTTATACAACTCTTCATATGCCTTATCCTTAGCCTTCACCACCTCTCTCTTTGCCATGCACCTCATCTCCTTATACTCTTGTCTACTTTCTTGCTCCAGAAAGATATAAAATTTACAAATTGCAAAATTACAGACTTATAAAATTATAATATGAAAGTCAGAGAAATGGAAGATGATAAGAGTTGCAGTAATTAAAAAAAATTACAAACAAATTATAATATGAAAGTTAGAATAAATTGAAAGATAATAAAAGTTGTAGTAAGTTGTCATTTGAGGGAGCAAGTTAGTACAGTATATGGAAAAAAATCCTTTACAAACAAATTTACCAGAACTTCACCAAATATAAAAATCCATGAGCCAGATTGGCTAAAACGAATAACCTTTAATGCAAATAAAACAATAAAATAATAAAATAAATGGTCCCTCAATAGTAAGTCCGAATAGTATCCATATGTTTATTACATGTGGATACTCAATAATTGTGAATTATTCATGGAAGATGTATGAAGGTTGGGATTTCACTTGGACCAATATGTTAAATAATATAAATAGATTTTTGAGTAATGTTTATGTGAGAATCATGACTGACATGTGGAAGCTGAATATGCCACCTGGACTAAGGTATTTAGTGATATAATTGGATTTCCAATGAGTATAAATATCATTCTACCCATCAGCCATATGGTGCAGGTTTCAAAACAGGAAGAATGCGACTTTTCAATTAATCTTTATAGCCTTATTGTCCATTGCCTTTTACTAACGGAACACTAAACATGACTATATCAATTAGAAAATATGAAGACATATAACTTGCTAGTAAACAGCTGACTATGACTTTCTGTCAGTTTTGCAGTTTCCCTTGATTTCCCATGTATAATTTGTATATTAATGAAAGGAAATAGTCTTTTTTGATTATAAGATGGGAAAGTGAAATTATGAACTAGCTTTGGCCATATACCGTGTTCTGAAGCAAGCATTTGCGAACTTGGATAAATAAATTCGCTATTACATTCACTTGTTCATCAATATAAAAGAGTTATTTTGCTATTAATACTTGGTGGCAAAAGGAGATATATCTCTATTTTGCGTTTTGCAATGGAAGGGGGAGCCTCCGATTTTATGCCTGTTACAAAGCAGTGACTTGATTAGTAAGCAAGTGCCTAAATAAATTTGACTTGATTAGTAAGCAAATGCTCAAATAAATTTATCTGTGAGTTCTATCAGCAAAAGGAGATGTTTTGTTCTCTTGCATTTCGCAATGAAGGGGGAGACTTGGATTTAATGTTTTTTTACATGATCGAATAAATTGGACTGGATTCTTATTATATTTTAAAAGAAATATGATCCTCAATAAACAAATACCATCTTATAATACTATCATTATTTTTAAGAAAAATATAGGTTAATAATAAATTTGGATGACTCGCATTAAATCATAGACAAGGTCCAATCAGAAGGAGCAATAGAACACCTCATTTGCATATTTTTGAAAAAGGCAGGAAACGGAAATTCCGGTGCCAGAATATGCTAATTTGATGTATGAACATGAGTTGTGATTGGCAGTTAATACATATCCTATAAACGATGATTGGTTAATCAAGGAATGAATCTACTATAAAAGAATTGCAGGTCCCAATCTATTTATAATGATCTGAGGAAGACAACAGTCGAAAGCTCTTATCGGACTTACTATTGAGGGAACATTTATTTTATTATTTTATTGTTTTATTCGCATTAAAGGTTATTCATTTTAGCCAATCCGGCTCATGGATTTTTATATTTGGTGAAGTTCTGGTGGATTTTGCTGTCTTTTTTGTCTTTCTTGTTTGTTTCCTTGAGACAGACCACCTTCAGCGTTGGGAGTTTATTTATTTACTTACAAACAAATTTAGATATTAGCAAAATATTCTAATTCTGAGAGTTATTAATAGGACTTTTTAGGCTAAATGAGACTATTAGCAGATGTATTGGCTATAGAAAGAACTATAGTTAAGGAAATTATGTAGGATGGGAGCAATAACATTCCCATTGTGAGGTTAGGTGCGAGTGAAGTAAAGTTTTGAAGGCGGAGAGACTGTTAGTGGTACGGATAAGGGGTGGAAGAGAATTCCAGTGGCATGCTAAACAGAAGGATAGAAGATGTTTGCCGAGGGGGGGGTGGGTTTATGTAGTTCTATTAGATTTTGGAAGTTGGATCGTAGACATCTGTTAGGAAGATGCATTTGGAAGGTAGAGGCAATGGGGGGACAAAGAGAGGGATTGAAAATAAGTTTGTGTGCTTGGATAAGTTGCATATAGATAAGGTAATTGGGTAATTCAAGCCAGTTCAGTTGGCGCAGGGAAATACAGTGATGGGTACTGGATCTGTGGCCTATTGCAAATTTTGAAATTTTATAGTAACAGGAGGAGAGCTTTGACTTGAGGAAGGAGTGCAGATTTGTAAGGATAGGGGACCATACAGGAGGGAAGGGATGAGGTAGGTATTAGCAAGAACAAGTCTGGTGGAGGGAGAGATGAAACGGTTGTGGCAGTAGAGCATGCCAAGCTTCTTATGAGTATTTTTGATATTTAGTTGTAGATGGCTATCAAATTTTAGCTGATCATCAATGAGAATTCCTAATAGTTTACCAGTAGAGACTATTTCAAAAGGTGTGTTGTTTTTGCTGGTGGTAGAGAATGTGTTTTTGTCTAGGGTGGTAGTTTTGGAAGGGATAAATATCATTAGTTTAGTCTTGTTTACATTTAGTGCTAGATGGTTACCTAGCATCCATTTTTCAGTAGAAAAGAAGGCATCTTGGGTTAATTTTATTAATGGAGAAGTGGAAGTGGCAGAGCAGACTATTGTCGAGTCATCGACATATTGGATGAGGTTATTGTTAGGGATGGCATGATAGAAGTCATTAATGAAGATACTGAATAGAAGAGGAACTAGAATTGAGCCCTGGGTCACACCTGTGGGAGTATTTAGGAATGGGGAAGTAGCTTTTTTCCACTTAACTGCTTGTTGCCTATTTGATAGATAACTGGTGAACCAGTTGATAGTGGAGTGGGACAGATTTAGTTTAGAGAGTTTAATGAGGAGAAGGTTGTACGAGATGGTGTCAAAGGCCTTAGAGAGGTCTAAGAGTAGGGTGAATACAATAAGACCAGAATCACGTACTTTGTTTACAGTTTCTAGGAAGGAGAGGAGAGCTTTAGTGGTGCTATGGCCGGGCTGCAATCCATGCTGGGTGGGGGTGAGGAGGTCATTATTTATAAGATAGGGTAGAAGTTGTAGGTGAATGCATTTTTTGAGGAGTTTGGAAATAGGGGATAAGATGGCGATGGGATGGAAGTTGGGGATATCGTTGTTGTTGCCCCCTGTATGGAGTGGAATAATGAAGGCCTTTTTCCAAAGCTGGGGAACATGACATTCTGAAATTGATCAGTTTATTGGGATACAGATAGGAAAGGCAATGGCTTTAGCTGCTATCTTTAGGAAGTAGGAGGGTATCTTGTCAGGGGCTTTAGAACATGGTTTTAGGTTTAGAAGAAGTTGTTGTATAAATAGGGACAGACTTCATGGAGAAGGGAGGAGGTTGGGAGTTGGAGGTATTGAAGGGGTGGGGGATATGTGGGGGTGGATGTGGGGAAGCAGTATTATTAGTGAAGGATGATGTTAGTTTGCCTATGGAGTCAATAAAGAAAGAGTTGAACTGAGTAGCTAAATTGAGGTCTGAGGCATTTGGGTCAGGACAGGGGTTTTCTTTTTTACCTGGGTTAAGGAGAGAGGAAATTCCATTCCAGAATTTTTTAGGGTTGTTATTATGATTGGTTTGGAGTGTAAACAAATAGGCTTGGTGGTCTGAGATAATTAGATTCTTTATTTTGTTATGAAGAGTTTTGTATTCATTAAGCGTAGTGGTAGTTTTCATTTTATGGTAGTGTTTCCAGGCTTTGTCACGGAGTCACATGGTGGCTAAGGTATTCTTAGTTAACCAAGGGATGGAGTTAGTTTTTATGCATTTTGTTTTACGGAGGCAAAGGAGTCAAGAATGTTTAAGAAGGTTGTATTAAAGTAAGTAACAGCATTTTCAAGGGATAGGATTTTTAGTGGGTTCCAGTTTATTCTTTTTAGTGCATCTGAGAAAGCTTTGGGGTCAAAGTTTTTTAGGTGTTGAGTGGAGATGTAGGTGTGAGATAGCTGTAGGGAGGAGAGAAGTCAGTGAGTGAAAGTGGGAAGATGGTCACCTAATGGGTCTGGAAGGGTTTCACTATTAGAGATGTAGTGGGTATGGGAAACTAGAATCCAGTCAAGGGTGCTACCAGAAAGGAAGTCTTTAGAAGTTTGGTTGTGGAGCTAATAAGTTGAGTGAAGTTGTAAAGATTTATATTAAGCGAGTTGGTTGGGGTTTGAATTGCATCCCAGTTAATGTTAACATCACCTCGGATTACAGTTTCATTAGTGATGTTGGTAGAGAGCCAGGAGAGAATGTCTTCAATAATTGGGATATTGTTACCAGGAGAGATGTAGACAGAGACAGTGCAGATAGGTTTGTGTTTGTTTACCTGAAGAAGGGCTAGAATTAATTCAGTGTTACCAAATTTGGGAATATGTTTGGAGTATGGGTAACTAGGAGTGATGAGGAGTAAAGGAGAGTGACCCCTCCCCCTTTTTTATGTATTCTGTGTTTTCTGATAATACAGTAGTCTGAGTCTTTTATATGAGGTTTAAGCCAAGTTTTGGAGATAGACAGAATATCTGGTTGATTATGGAGAAGCCAGGTGTGGGGGTTAGGGATTTTGTTACATATACTCTGAGCATTTAGGGCTGTGAAGTGGAGGGATCTACTGGCTGAATGGAGAGTATGTGATGGTGAGGTAGATTTGTCTGAGGGAGAGGGGCCTGAGTTAGGGTGTATGTCCCCAGAGACAAGGATAGAGATAAAATGATGAATGTGGGAGAAGAGAATTTTAAGTTGCTTGGTGTCTAGTGTATGGTTTGTAAGCTTAATTGGGATGGGTTGGGTATAGATTGGGATATTGTATCTGGGTGGGATATGAGTTTATAATGGAAGAGCATACTATTGTTGATGTAGTAGAGGCTACGGGATATGCGAATAGAGAGGTGTGTGTGCTGTAAGCAGGATGAGGTAGTTGAGTGAAATGAGGGAGTGTGATTTGCAGAGAGAGGTTTGGTAAGATAATGTAGGGAGGATAAGGAGAAAATAATTAGTATTAGTGTTAGAGGTGTGGCTAGTTTGGAAGGCATGGTATTTATTTTAAATAAATTGGGGTGGGTTTAAGTTGAGAAGGTATAGGGACAGCTAATAATTAAAGAGTTTGGATTTAGTGGCATGAGAGGGGTGGAGTAGATGAAGGAGTTAGATCGGGTGGAGTAATTAAGGGTGGGGTTATGTTGATTGGATGAGGGAGGAGGTGGGTTTGGCTAACCAACTATAAGTTTGGAGGTACTGGGGGTGGGTGAGATTTGGGGGCAGGGTGGGGAGCACTTAGTTGAAGCACAGGCTGCTCCATGTATCTTAGCATGGATGTCCTTTTTTTAGGTTAAGTGAAGTCTGTGAGTGTGGCTGTCAGTTTGGGACTTTTGTTCCTATTAGGAGGTTAAAACTTCAATATTTGAAGGTGTACATAGTTTTGTGTGTTAGCATTAAGTTAATAGGTTTTAGGGGTGGTATTGGGGGTGTGCTTTTTTTGAGGGCTTTCATTAAAACAAAAAGTTTTATAAGATGTGACATAGGGTCAAATGCATATGACAAGAAACAACTGTATAAAAGTTCAACCTGCCAAACAGTGTATGCATGTAACACAAAAGCTGGAAGTAGACATTTAACAAAAAAAGTGTTATACCTAAAAAGAGGGCATAAAAACTTTTTAATACAATGATGTTTTCTTTAATGTCTTTAAATGTAAATGGCCTGACAGATAAATACAAAGAAGAAAGAGTAGTGAACTATATTAAAAAATGTAGAGTGCAAATAGTTATGTTACAGGAGACGCACTTAGAAAGAACTGAACATGTAAATTTGATAAAGAAAGGTTTTCAGGATGGTTATTCAGTGGAATATCTGGGACAAAGGAAAATAGGAGTACTTATATTAATTGCAGGAGAAGCTCCAAAAGTGATAGAAGAAGATAAAAAGATAATAATGGCAGATTTGTAGTGCTAAGGAGCTACTGGCAAGGGAGGAGGATTACACTGGCATGTATTTACATTCCACCTAAAACTGCTGTAGTGGAGCTTAAGAAAATTATGGGAGAAATAATCAGTTTTCAGCAAGGAATATCACTTACAGGTGTGAACTGGAATTTGATTTGCATCGGTGAAGATGTGTCTGGGCACCCAGAAGGGAAAATATAACAAAGGAAGGTAGATTTCTGAAAAAAAATATGAAAATATTTGGCATGGAAGATGTGAATTCAGTAATAGGAGTTCAGAGTGAATTTACATATTATTCCCCAAGATATAAAAACTGGTCTAGGCTAGACAGAATTTACATTTCACAGGAACATGTGCATTTAATTGAAGGTATTGATACCCACCCAATAAATATTTCAGATCATATGTCAATAACAGTTAAAAGAAAAACACAGGGTAATGAAATAAAAATGCGACATTAGCACTTTCCCACCTATCTGTTGAAAAGAGAGGAATTTGAGGAATTGGTTGTGGAGATTATTCAGGAGCTGTTAGAGAGGATAGAAATTTCTTCTGAAAATACAGCTGGCGTGGGATAAAATTAAGGTGGAGTTAAAAAATACGGTCTAAATAAAAGAAAGGGAGCTATGGTTAAGAAGTAACAAGAATTATTTAGAGGGACTGCCAAATGTTAATTGCAGAATAAGGGGAGTCTCACAGAAAAGAGGAGGATCAATTGTAGAATGCTAGGCAGAAAATAAGGGATTACCTCGATAATATGCATGAGCTTAGAAAGATTACTGTTAAGCAACTGTTTTTTGATAATAACACTAGAGCACAAAAACTTTTAGCACAACGACTCAGGCAACAGAAATTAGAAAGGGCTGTTGCCAAACTTAGGGAGCCTATAACTAAAAAGATAGCAAGAGATCCTGTAGAGGTATTAGAAATATTTTGGAAATACTAGGAGTGTCTCTATAAAACAGAGAAATATGAAAATCAAGAAAAGATACAAATGGAAATGTTTATGGAAGAATTAAATATGCCAAGGTTTGAGGTAGATTAGGCTTGATTACTAACAGTTAGGATAGGTGGAGATGAGATAAAAATTGTGATGTATAACCAACTAATCCGCAGGATTTTCCCCAGGAAGTTTGAAAGCTAGGAGGGAAAAAACTGTAAAGATCTGGAAGGTTTTGTTTAATGGTATTTTAAGAGGAGGAGAAGTATCACAGTCCTTGAAGAAAACAGTGGTAACTGTAGGACCTAAAGAGGGTAAGAATCTATCAGATACAACTTCATACAGACCCATTTCAATCATAAACCATGATTATAAAGTGTTTATGTCTATAATAGCTAAAAGAATGGCAAAATAATGCCAAAACTGTAGATATGGATCAATGTAGTTTTGTGGAAGGGAGGCAAACATTTGAAAACATTAACAGAACTTTGATGATTCAGAGGGAAGCAAAATGTAAGAACATACCATTGTTGTTGGTGGGTATTGATGCAGAGAAAGCATTTGACAGAGCAGGGCAATGGAAGCATTTGCATTTCCTGAAAAAAATGATAAGGTCGATTAGGAGAATATATGAGGGAATGGAGGTGAAAATTAAAGTAGGTGAGGTTCTCTCTGATAAATTCTGCTTGAGCAGAGGAACCAGACAGGGGGGTTCTTTTTCCCCTTTATTTGCATTATATTTAGAACCACTGACAAAGAAAATAAGGGACTCAGAAATTCTAGGATTTAATTGCTATGGTAATCAAGAAAAACTGGCTTTTTTTGCAGATGATATTATTTTGTACCCGACAAAACCAGAAAAAGACATTACAGTGTTGTGATTCATTTTGAGACAGTTTCAGATCTTTTCACGATACAAAATTAATGAAGCTAAAACAAAGGCAATAGCGATAAATTATGTACCCACACATGAACTGGTTCAGGAATACCCATATTTATGGGGACATGATAAAATGAAATATTTAGGAGTATGGATTAAAAATAATTCTAGTGTGGCAGCTAGGGATATGTGGGAAGAGACTAAACAAAAAGTAATACAAATACTGAGAAAATGGAAGCTTTGTTATATGGATATGGATAGTAAGATACAAGCAGTTAAAATGTTTTAGTCCCTTTAGTCTTATATACAGGTCAGGCGTATTTTTATCAGCCAGAGGGGAAGTTGTGGGTAGCAATTAATAAAGAGCTGAAGGACTTTATCTGGGAGGGGAAGATGGCAAGAGTTAAGTGGGATAAGCTGATTTTTCCAGTAGAACAGGGTGGATTGGGATTACCCAATTTAAAGGGGTATTTCAGAGCTACACAGTTAAGACTCCTATACATTGCACAAGCAGAAAACTATAATTCAAAGTGGAAAGGGATTATGATGAAACATGGGGGAAGCTCAGTAAACAATGAGATACTGGGATTTTGGATGCAGGCCTTTAATAAAAATAGCAGTAATCATGCAGAATATTATATCCATAAACTAGCAGAAAGTATTCTAAGAACTAAACTAACACGGTAATGGAGAAAGGAGAGTCTGACAATAGGGATGACTGCAATTAGGGATACAGATAATAGGCAAGAGAGGGCCAGAATTTATTGGAGAAAATAGCAAAGGAAACAAGGTATTGGGTGAAAATAATTAGAGAGGGAATGATGATAGAATGGGAAGATGCCAAGAATTTATTTGGACTGCAGGTTAGAGATTGCCTTCCCTGTCAGGGATTGATATCAGGGTATATGTAAAGAAAAAGAAATGGGGAGGGGTCCTAAATAAAAGACCAGCACTGGTAGAGTTTTTTAATAGAATCTAGAACAGAAGCTGCTTTTAAAAAAGGAATAATTAGTAGAGCATATAAAATATTGCATGATAACTATAAGAATCAATCAGAGGAGGTTAGAAGGGATTGGGATGAGAGACTGGATAAGCAATTCACAAAGAAACAATGGGAGGATATATGTATGTCTCCCATATATGCAACAAAATCTAGAAGATTTAGGATTTTTGCCTGGAAATGTTTACATAGATATTTTTATACCCCAAGTAGACTCCAAAGAATTTTTCCTCAGGCAGACAGTAAATATTGGAGGTGTGAAAGGGAAGAAAGAGGTAATTGGGGATATATTTTCTGGGAGTGAGGTGAGTTGGCAGACTTTAAGGATTCCCTGCTCAATGCACTGTTGGAGATGCTGGGTGGGCAGACTGTAAATGTTGGAGGTGTGAAAGGGAAGAAAGAGGTAATTGGGAATATATTTTCTGGGAGTGAGGTGAGTTGGCAGACTTTAAGGATTCCCTGCTCAATGCACTGTTGGAGATGCTGGGTGACGATGGAGATGATTTTTCTGAGCTATGATACAAAATTGGAATTGCCTAGACATGGTAAGGCATAATAATGGTGGCTAACAAAAATAATTACTAAAAAATGGAAATTAAAATCTAAACCACTTATACTGGAAGTAGTGAATATAGTAACAGAGATAAAACAACTGGAATTGAGATCTTTAGAAAAGGGTACGAACAAACTATGTAGGAAAAATGGGAATTGTGGGAACAATACATACAAGGGAGGAATGAGGTATAAAAGGCAGAAGGAGTTAAATGAGCTATATAATGTTTGAGTGAGAAAGATTGGGTAGATTATAAGTGATGTATACTGTTTGCAACTGGGAGTGTGTCAGTATTGTTTGTGATGTAAAATGCTTGTGACTAGGATTGCGTCAGTATGTTTTTTCATTTATATAAATGTATGATTGTCTATGTAGTAAGTGATGGTTTAATAAAGATGTTTCTTGTTTTAAAAAAGGTAGTAATTGAATACTTTATGTAATATTGCTTAGGTTATATGATATATAGCAATATATGTACAGTATAATGTTTATGTCAATATAGTTTGATTACATTTATATGAATGTAAATTTGCCTATATCACAAGTGATAAAAGGTGTTTGAAAAAAAAAACACTAATAGACTTACTGAATAGAGTAAAAGAGATAAAAGAATGGAGATGGGATCTTTAGAAAAGGGAAGGAACAAATTACATAGAAATAAATGGAGTCTGTGGGAACTATACATGCAGAATAATGTTCAGGAGGAGAAGGAGGAATGAAATTTCAGGGAGGGCAGGACTTGAGCAATCTATCTAATGTTAAACTGAATAATAATTATTAAGAAATAAACCACACACACACACACACACACACACACACACACACACACACACACACACACACACACACACACACATATAAAATGCATGAACAAGAGAATTCTTTGTAATGTTTTATGTTTTCTTTTATAACTGTGTGTGCCCATGTCACTGTATAATATTTGATGTTAATAAAGGCGTTAAAAACATTATATTACAGCAATCACTTATAACTGTAATAATGCAGTAAAATTGGTAGGAATAAAGTTAAGACGAAGCTTCCAATATTAAGCGTGGAATAACAATGTTATCCTTGATGAGTTACAGTGCGGACATATTATGACAGTCTTTGCATAAGCTTTGTGCTGTGGTTGATCTAATTTACAGCAGAAAAGGTTTTCCACTAAGAAGTTAGATAAACATCTGTCACTGATAGTACTGGATATCCTACTTTTATGGAGTAGATTTTTTAAAACATCTTTATGAACATCACAGATTGCATAGTAATGAGTACAAATTCAACTCTAAAAGAGAAAACACACCGTTACAATGGTTTGTTTTCCCTTTGTACACATTTTTTTGTGTTAACAATTATTCAGTTTAACTTTGCATAGATTAATCAAGTCCTGCCTTCCCTGAAATATCAGTCCTCCTGAACATTATTGCCACAGATTACATTTATTTCTGTGTAGTTTACTCCTTCCTTTTTCTAAAGATCCCACCTCAAATTGTTTTATCTCCTTTACAACATTCAGCACTTCTGTTCCAGTTGATTATGTTTTGATTGCCATTTCCTAGAAATAGACTAGGAAATTACATTTCTTTATCCCAGCTAAAAATAATAATTTCCTTAGTTAAAATTATTTGTTCCAAAATCACCTCCCTCATTCAACATTATTTCTTTCTATTTTGATTTAGAAGTAGATTTTTATTGGTTGGTCTGAGGTCTGTGTTGTACTCCAGGAAAATAACATACTTAGTAAGGCACACTAATCTATATGTAGCAATCTGTGGGAGAGTGTGAGTAACATGCAGTTGAGTTTGGTCTCTGGGCTCATCTGATTAAGTCTGTTTAGAACATTGCAATGGTGTGCTATAGATGGAAGCCTGACAGTGAGTTTACCTACTCTACAGCAAATTGATGATTGCTCATAGTGACAGATTTTTTTGTTTCTTATTGATGCAGCAACACAAAGAAGTTTAGAAATCAGAGGAGAGGTAGCTAGGGTATGTTTGGTTTAAGGCAGGAGAACTTTCTTGATTCTGTAGATTGTGCCATTTTTTATTAATGTCCAGGAGTGCAAGATGAGTTATGCAGAGAACCCTGAAGGTTGGTAGCAATTCTAGATGACAGCAATCTCTACAGCAGAACCAACATTGGCTCATAGCCAGAAGGAGCTGAGCTGTCAGTTAAACCCAACCCACTTTTATGACTGTTATAGAGGTGAAGTTGACATGAGTGTACCAGTAGATATAGTCTACCAAAACTTCGGCAAGGTCTTTAACTTGGTCTCTTAAAGGAGGCTGATAAGAATACTGGAGGGTTTGGGGCAGGCCAGGACTAAGAAAACTGATAGCTGCACGGCTGAATGATAGGACACAGAGTGTGGTGGTGGTGATGGTGAAAGGAACAAAATCAGGAACTTGGAAAATCACAAGTGCAATATCATAGGGATTAGTCCTGAGTATAGTATTCTTCAATGTATTTGTCTCTGGCATACTAGAGGGAATAGGCAGCAAGACCAGATTCTCTGCAGATGATACAAAAGCAAGTGCATTTGATGAGAGTGGGGAAAAGTCTAGTGAAGGATTTGAAAAGGCTGAACAAGTAGGCAGGAAGGTGGCAGTTAAGGTTCAGTGCAAATTCAAAGCACTACACTAAGGCCACCGTGACTTGTGTGAGGTATTAGCTAGGGAGAATGGATATGATGGCAACAGAGTAAGAAAAGGACCTGGAGATGTTTATCCTGCTTGGACTGGACCATTAGGAGCAACGTGAGAGAGCAATGACAGTATTAGACAGAATACTGGGATGTATATAAAGGGGGATAGTTTCCAGAAGCAAAGATATAATGCTTTCATCCTGCAGGACCTTTGTCAGACCACAGCTTGAGTTCTGTGTGCAGTTCTGGTGGCCACATAAGGAAAAGAACTTCAGGCTGTTAGAAGGAATACCAAGACAATCTGCCAGAAAGATTCATATGATGAAAGGGAAGGAATGTGACAGTAAGCTAGAGGAGCTAGATCTTTTCTGGCATGAGACCAGAAGAGAAGTGAGAACATGATTTTGGTGCACAAGATTATATCAGGGTGATGTGAATATGCCATTGTGAACAGGAACAACAGACGGAGAAAGGGGGCCCAGACAGCAGATTGTAGGCACTAACTACTCCCCAGATCTCCAAAAGTGCTTTTTCACAGAAAAGGTTGTGGACCTAAGGGGTGGACTACCAAAATGGTGGTGGCACCCAAATCCACAGGGACATTCAAGAGGGCATGGGGCAGCTGGAAAAAGGGGGAGGGTATAGATGGAGGTGAAGTAGAAGGTTAATGGTCTTAAAACAGTAGACTGCTTGTCTTATTCTGCTGCTAAATAAATGCAAAGTAAATGTAGCACAATATTGCAAAGCTGTTTTCCATATAGCAGTTGTTTTTCTTACTTAGTTCTAGTTTACTTTGCTGAGCATAGCAGAAGCCTGAGGAAGTACTGCAGTTTTAGAAATTAGAAATTGTGTGTTATTTGCACAGGGGATATGTGTAGAGTTGTTCATTTGTTGGATAATTTAGACCATAGCTGGCATTACAATATGTGAACTATGTAGCTGCCTGGAGTGCTATTCCTCTAGGGGTGCTTTTTCAATATTTATTTATTTGTTTATTTTTAAGTAAAGAAACATGACAATAGAATATGTTTAGTAAAAAAATAGCCAAGTAACTATATAAATGAGCAAATTAATAACAATCAAGAGCATCCCTATTTAGTCCTTGTGTGGAGTTCCTGTACACCTACCCTGACCACTGAGTTTTCAGGCTTTTTGAATTGTCCTACCCACAATCTAGACAATGAATCTGATTCATTGTCTAGATTATAGGTGAGACAGCAAAGAGCAGAAAATCTGTAATTTTGAACAGTAAGGTAGATGTTGTGGCTATGGTGGAAACAGCTGTCAGTTTGCAGTTGGCGGTAGGATGAGGTATTTATTTAATCTTGGCAGGCAAAGGATGTTATAGGCATTGGATAGCTTTGCACAAATAATGTAGGAGTACTTCACTGTGGCTGGCTAGTATCTGTATGTTTATGAGAAACAGAGTTGAAATACATTGCTGTGGCCATTATTTTATTTTATATTTTTATTATATTATAATCAAACATCTCTGATGTACACAGTCAACAAAGTGACTACAATACATGAGTGCATGGATCGTGCTATCCCTAACAGTACCAAGATGCTATCCTCCAAAAAAAAGGAAGCCAATCTGTTGGTCTTTTGCCATAAACAAACTTTACAACAGAAGAAAGAAACTGTTGCAAAAAAGAGTAAACTCCCATGATTGGAGGAACTCCCTGGTCAGCCTCAGTAAGAAGCTGAGATCCCTCATAAAATCCTCCAAAGCTAGTTATGAAAACAAAATCGCCACTGATTCTAAAAACAACCACAAAGCATTCTATAACTATGTCAAGAATCTCAATGGCAACACTCAGATCTGCTCTGAGTTACAGCACAATGGCACTAAATATACAGAACCAACTGATATTGCCAACATCCTGGCAGATAGGTTCAGTGCTAAACTTACTCCCCTCTCAACCCCTAAAGGGCCCATCTCTATACCGGAAGAATGCAAAGTTCCTGTAATCATGGCTGCACAGGTAAAAACCTCACTCTCCAAAGCCAAGAACACAATATCCATGGAACCTGACAACATCCCAGGCTGCCTTCTACATGAACTACAGAATGAACTGGCACCCCACCTAAGTACCATGTTCAGTCATAGCCTCACCTCAGGCTTTGTGCCCATTGAATGGTGCACCATGATGGTTATCCCACTTCACAAAGGGGGAGCCACGACAGACCCTGGGAACTACCACCCAATTAGCCTGGTCTGCAAGGCCATGGAATGTATCATCATGGAACTCATAAACAAAGACATTGGAGATCTCCAAACTCTGGACCCCACACAGTTCAGGTTTGTAAAAGGCCGATTATGTCTCCTAAACCTGATAGACTTCTTTGAAGCAGTCACCAAAGCCATAGATGAAGGTAAGGTGGTTCACACAGCCTATCTAGATCTCACCAAGGCATTCAACACCACTCCCACTCTGGAATTAAGATAAACTGACTAAACTAGGTATAAATCCCTATGTCACAAGATGGGTTGCCAACTGGCTTACTGACAGAACTCCACACTGTGAAAGTAGCAGACTCTAAATCAGACTTCAGACCAGTGACAAGTGGAGTACCACAGGGTTCAGTCCTGGGTCCTCTCCTGTTTGGTATCTACTTCTCTGAAGTACAGGCTAACACAAAAGGTCTTTGGCTAACTAAGTTCGCAGATGACTGCAAACTAGGAGCCATAACTGAAACTCCTAACAATGTGGACATCCTACAAAAGGGCCTCACTGAGACAGATGCCTGGTGTGAAAACGATGGCCTCATGCTCAATGACAAAAAGTGCATTGTCATCCCCTTTGGTAAACACTCTGTACCCATGAACTACCACATATGCGGAAGTCTACTTAACACTGAAAGTGTGATAAGAGACCTTGGGACACAGGTGGATAGTAGTCTCTCCTTTGATAATCACATCACCGCACTGGTCAGGAAATCCTCCTACATGGCACACCTCATCACAAAAGGTTTCGCATCTAGAAAAAAAGAGGTAATTGTTCCCCTCTACTCATCACTCATTAGACCCATTATAGAGTACAACGCCCCTTTTGGTATGTACCTCACAAGACATTTACAACAACTGAAAAGGCTGCAGAAATACCTCACACAGAGGATTACTGGCCTCAAACAGATGCCTTGCGCAGACCATCTAAAAAACCTCCAGCTTTACTCCGTCACATATTGCCTACTCAGAGGCGATCTCTGCCTAACATACAAAGCTATGTCAAACCCAGAGCTGTTGGTCATGCTCCACTTAAAGAAATCCAAATCCCTCCAAGCTACATGCTCTAAGGACCTAAACCTTGTCACCACAATAAACAGAACATGCTGGAGGGATGGATTCCTGTCCCAGAGACTTCCCATACTCTGGAACAGACTACCTATCTATGTCAAACAGAGCTCCTCATTAGCACTCTTCAAGAAAACTCTTGATGATTGGATGGGAAATAGGAAATTCACCCCAGGGATCACTTCTGTGGCTCTGCTTGACAGGGGCACAGGAAAATAATTTTCTTGGGTGGCGAAAGCCAGGATACCATTTTGGCTAGGCTTATATAGGCCCTAGGACCAATAGCCTAGTACCTACCTATGAGCCTATAATTGTTGAATATGGATAGGGGCTCTCTGTGGATGAAGACAACTGATCCTGCTGTCATTTCTTCAGTATTGTGGCTTTGCAGGGCTAATACAGTTTGTGTGAAGCACCCAGGGGTGTATACATTCAACAAAGTAATTATAACTGCTGGGTATTGCATGGGCTGTGTATAAAAGTGACTGACCCTTATGGTGTTTGCTCAGTTTAAACAGTCATTAATAAAGATTTGCAGGGCTAGTATACATGTGTTTGAAGTACACTGGAATATCTTACTGTAGTAATTTTGTGTGAGAAACAATTTGAAATACATCAGTGAGGCTATTAATTATTTTTTAATTGCTGGTTAAGGGCACTGACTGAATGAAAATAACTAATCATGATGTCAAGATCAAGTTGCAGGATTAATATGTATCTGTGTAAAGCAAATTTGAATGCATTACTGTGGCCATGCTTTTAAATGACAATTTGAGGTGTACATGGTCAATAAAATGGCTTTAATTGATGAGTATGGAGGCCATCTCTGTACAAAAGTGACTTACCCCTGCTTTTGTTTACTCATTGTTAAACAGTAACTGATATGTCTTGTCAGTAACACTGATCCATAATGCATTATATTTTCTAAAATCCAATGTACAGTGGTCATTACTATGGTTTATACTTGTACGTATTTGTATGTGTGTGTGTATCTGTGTGTGTGGAGGTTGTTGCAGTGGATTTAAGAGTTGCAAGTTGACCTCAATTTCTTTCATTTTTTTATCACATCAGACAGCAACAGTGTGCACTTTAGGTGGTTATCTTTGGTGTTCTGGGCAGGATGTGTGTGAAAGAAACTGATCATTGGGTTGGTGGTGCAGTGACTAGAATTACCATCTGAAAGACATTTATCTGGTTGTTATTATCTGTGCCTCTTTCTGCATATAATCTGCATGTCCTGAAATACCTCAAAAAAGATTATGTAGGCGAGGTAGTATTCCTCCCACATGCCTATAAATAAGAGTGCAGTGAGAGAGGCAGAGAGAGGGAATGCCTCTATGTAACTGTGTGAGAAAAATATCCACACCTATTGTCTGTAGACACACAAAGTGTTGTTGGAAACATGTATACCTCTTTTAGGTAGCAGTAAAAAAAGCAGAACAGAACAGTTAACAAGTAATTAGCTTTCAAAATAAGGTATAGGTTGCATCACAGAATACCTAAACTATCAGAACTCCTGAGTCGTATAAGTGGAATTTGACATAGCCTTAGTAACCTCTACCCTGGGCTCCACCTAGCTTAAAATCTGCCCTGCTCACATGTGTACATAGAAGTCAATATAGCTTGTGGGTATGTGTGGGGAGAATGTGTTAATGAATTCTTAATTATTTCCCTTTCTTTGCAATCAAACAGCAGAGGTTTGTACACAAGGTTTCTATAGTTTGTTTAGGGGCAATGTGTTAATGAATTCTTAATTCTTTAACTTTCATTGCACTTAAACATCAGAGGTTTATACATAAGGTCACTATAGTTTGTTTAGGTGCAACAAGCTGAAATACATTACTGTGATCATAATTTTTCACTTTCATCAGATTGAAGCATCAGACATATATATAGGTGGCCATCTTTTGAGGGCATAGGAAAGGAGGCATGCTATGTATATATGTCTGACAGCAACATGGTGAAATATATTAAGTGGTAATTTGTTCTTTCACGTTCATCCCAGACTGAAGCTAAAGGAGAACAAAAAAAGGTTGTTGGGTTGTCTTTTGGAGGTAGGAGTGGGGGACATGCTGTATATGTGCATGTCAGCAACAACCTTTAATGTGGCTGTGGCCTTTTGTACTTTCACTTTCATCCATACCTCACAAATATCTTGCATTAGCCAGAAAATACCAACTTTTGTTTTGAAATAATAAAACACCACAATATTCCAAGCAGACACTTTAAATTATGATTTCTAATTACAGACTGACCCATGTTTGCCAGCTAGAGTGTCATCAGTCTGCTGCTGTGATAGTACGACTTTATTGTATGTGAGGAACAAGAGTGAGCAATAAGATCCTCAGTCACAGAAAAAGTTCTTAAGATGAGACAACTAGGTGGTGTTTTTGTTTAAAATTAAAAAAAAAAACATGAGTCATATGAGCCATCTATAGCTGAGTCATTTACGTGAGAAGGCTGCAAGTGAAATAAAGTGAAATAAAAGCAATAACTCACAGAATGGTTGCATATTTAGTCAAAAAACATACATCAGTTTATTCTGCACTTCTAAAACACAGATATGATTTCATCCCAATTGGATACATGCTTACACAGAAGGTTTATTGGGTGGTAGGGATGTAGGCATTGTTCGCAGATGTGATTTAATTACCTCATAAATATTTGTCTTCTCAGTTTATCGGGAAGGACTATTTTGTCAGCTTTAAACATTAAGCTTTGGATGAAAAATATTTCTCCATTAAAAAAAATCTAAGACTGAATTTCTTTCCTTGGTCATGATTTTTATTCAAACCATTGCTGGATCAAAAGGTTGGAAAAAAGAGCTCTAAAATGCACTTTGGAGCATCTAGAACACTGTGGCTTCTTGGGTCTAACAACCCCCAGACCTCTGGCTTGATTCAGTTATTTCCTCCAAATTTAATCCATTGCAGTTTTGGTCAGTTAGTATACATTAAAAGAATGGAGGAAAATGGATCAAAAAGTTGGAAAAAGTCTCTAAGATGTACATCAGAGCATCTAGAATCCCATGGTATCTGGGGTCCTGATGGTCCTGAGAACTCTGGCTTAATTCAGTTATTTCCTTCACTATTATTATATTACAGTCTTGACAAGTTAAATGGGTGGAGAAAAAAGTTGAAAAAAAAAAACAAGGAAAAATAACATGGATTATGTGGGGAGGAAAGAATGGAGAAAAAACAGGAGAACACTGTGGTGGTATAATGGGGTGGAGTGGTGGGCTGTGGGGGGAGGAGCACCATGAAGTCCTTTGTCTAGAGCACCATTTCACCTAAGCCATTCCTGATTTGGTGCACTTCATTTATTATGACTGAAAAATTAGTGTTTCTAATGTTTAGTTTTGTGGGAATCCAGTGTTAGATGTAAATGCAGTAAGACATTACATCTTGTTATACCACAGACTGTGATCTGTTCTCAAAATATTTGTTAGAACCATGGCAGTAAAGAGATGATGCATCTTAGAACCTGAAGCCTTTGAGTTCTTAATTTTGGCAGATATGGGTAGGAAAAAACCCAGTTGACACAAATGACCATGGTGATGGAGTCCACTGAACACTGAAGGGGCCATTAGAGATCTGGGCACCCAGGTCGACAGCCACCTCACTTTTGACCACCACATTGCCACTGTAGTCAGAAAGTCCTCCTATGTGGCACATCTTATAACCAAACGTTTTGCATCCAGGAAGAAAGAGGTCATCATCCCTCTCTGCACATCCCTCATTAGACCAGTCATCGAATATAACACCCCATTTGGCATGTACCTGACCAGACACCTACAACAGCTGGAGAGGCCACAAAAGTACCTCACAAAAAGAATCCTAGGCCTTAAACACATGTCCTACATGGACAGACTAAAGCAACTTCAGCTGTTCTCAGTCTCTTATCGTCTACTTAGAGGTGATCTCTTTTGAGTTACAAAGCTATGTCTGGCCCAGCCCTACTTGAAATGCAACACCTAAAGAAATCCCAATCCCCCACGCCATATGCTCTGGAGATCACAACCTCATTACTACAGTTAACAGAACATGCTGGAGGGCAGGTTCATGTCCCAAAGATTGCCCATACTCTGGAATAAGCTTCCCATTCATGCCAAGCAGAGCACCTCGCTGACCCTCTTCAAGAGAAATCTTGACGAGTGGATGAGTAACAGAAAGTTCACTCCAGGGATCATTCCAGTTGCCCTACTGGATATGGGCACTGTGAACTCACATCGGGTGGCAGTGTGCCTGAGCAATTTTTTTGGGCTAGGCTTGTAAAGTGTCCAGGGCCATTAGCCTAGTACACACCTATGAACCTATAAACATATTTGTCCAGCAGACAGATAAGGTATTACTGAATATCTAGTGAGCTCTGTCAATATTGAAAGTGTGGTTTAATGAAGTAAATTGATGTTAATTGTCTAATGTGCTCCCAAAGCACCTTTTTTCAGTTCCTTAGTATTGTAGTCTTGTTATTTTTCTGTATTAATAAAATTGGGTTGTAGTCATTGAGGTGGTTTGGAAGTATTCTAACTGGTTATGAATTTCTGAGGGTCCTTTGACAGCATGGAATCCATTATGTTTTTATATCAGTTGCTTAGATCTTCACATGTTGGATTAATACTGTCTGACTATATCTAAGTGGTTGACTCATGTTATCATGGTTGTTGATGATCTTTATATCCAAAGTAATGTTGAAATCCCCAAATAGTAAATAAGTTCTTTATCAGAATTGTTGTAGAATGATGTTAATATTCCTAGGAAGGGTATTATTGCTCTGTTTTGCTTCAAATACACACAACCAATATGCTGCTGTTTATATCATCTCACAGTAATTGCAACTAGAACTGATTCTCTTCCATTAATTGAGAGTGATAGTTTGGAATGAAGTTATGAATATATTTGTTGCCTACTACCAAAAGACCTTTGTCTGGCTGCAAGAAATGTACACATATGTGACAAATTCCTTGCTTTGAATATATGATTATGGCCAGGTTTCTGAAATAAAAGCACATGTTTGGATTGTGGTATTTTGTTGCAGATATTCCTGGTATTTTTGTGTATTTTTTAGACTTTTAGCACTTTTATGGATTTTAATGGGGCCAATGCAGCTCTATGGTTATTGTTCAGGAGGTTCTGTGCTTTTGCTCTTTTTTTTGCATACAGCAGTAACAGATCAAGTTGTAAATTCAGTGCAAGTAGCTGAATATTAGGGAAGGATGTTAAGAAGAGGTTATAGGTTCATAGGTGGATACTAGGCTATCTGCCCTAGGGCATTTACAAGCCTAGCCAGAGTGCGTTTGGCTTTCGCCACCCTTCTTAGATTAGTTGACTGTGCCTCTGTATAGTAGGTCACAGAAGATAGCCCATTTAAGGTTAGTTTACCATGCCTCTGTCTAGCAGTGACACAGAAGAGATCCCAGGGGTAAATTTACAATCTCCCATCCAAACGTCAAGATTCTTCTTGAAGAGGGTCATTGAGGGGCTCTGTCTGACATGGATTGGGATTTTGTTCCAGAGTGAGGGGAGCCTCTGGGATATGAATCTGTCCCTCCAGCATGTTCTATTTATTTCTGTGCTGAGGTTTAAGTCACTGGAGAGTGTAGTTCTGATGTATTTGGATTTCTTGAGGTGGAGCATGTCCATTAATTCTGGGTTGGACATGGCTTTATACGTCAGGCACAGATCGCCTCTGAGTAGGTGGTAAGCAACTGAGTAGAGCTGGAGTTTCTTTAGCCTAACTGCGTAGGGCATCTGTTTGAGTCCCTTGATCCTCTTGGTGAGGTACTTTTGGGGTCTTTCTAGTTGTAGCAGGTGTCGGGTAAGGTACATCCCAAATGGGGCATTGTATTCAATTATGGGCCTGATGAGTGATGAGTAGAGGGGCACAATGACCTCTCTTGATCTAGATGTGAACCCCTTTGTGATAAGGTGGGCTATATAGAATGTCTTTCTAACCACTTTGGCAATGTGATTGTCAAAGGAGAGATTGCAATCTACTTGGGTCCCCAAATCCCTAATTACTTCTTCCGTACTTAATGGATTACCACCTATGTGGTAATTTGTGGGCACTTTGTTTTTGCCAAAGGGGATGACTATACACTTTTTGGCGTTTTGTTTTAGGCCATGGCTCTGGCACCAGTTATCCGTCTCTGTGAGACCTTTTTGGAGGATGCTTGTGTCAGCCAGTGAGTCGATTATGGCCCCCAGTTTGCAGTCATCTGCAAACTTTGTCAGCCATAGTCCTCCTGTGTTAGCCTGTACCTCAGAGAAATATATACCGAACAAGAGAGGTCCCGGGACTGAGCCTTGTGGGACGCCACTTGTAACTGGTTTAGAGTCTGACATGGCACCTGCAATTCTGACCATGTGGGTTCTATCCCTAAGCCAGTTTGCAACCCATCTTGTGACATAGGGTTTGATATTTAAGCTGGTGAGCTTATTTATGATGCCTGAGTGGGATATTGTGTCAAAGGCTTTTGCAAGGTCAAGGTAGGCTGTGTGGACTACCTTCCCTATGTCTATGGCCTTGGTGACTGTTTCAAAGAAATTGACCAGGTTCAAGAGGCAAGATCTGCCCTTAACAAAGCTGAATTGGGTAGGATCCAGTGTTTGGAGGTTCCCAATGTCTTTATTTATGATTTCCATGATGATACGCTCCATAGCTTTGCAGACCAGGCTAGTTAGGCTTATAGGGCGATAGTTTTCGGGGTCCGTTGTGGCACCACCTTTATGGAGTGGGACCACTGTTGCTGTACGCCATTCTTTGTGTACATATCCTGTTGTAAGGCTGAGACTTAACAGTGATTTTAAGTGAGGGTTCAGTTCTTCTTGGAGCTCATGTAAAACGCAGCCTGGGACACCGTCCGGTCCCATTGATGCTGTGTTTTTTGCTTTGGAGAGGGCAGCTCTCACCTGTACATCTGTGATGTCAGGGAGGCTACACTCTCTTGGGATAGTCATTTGCGTATTGGGGGGGAGGGGGGGAGAAGTTTGCACTGAACCTGTCTGCCAGTATGTTGGCAATGTCTGTAGGTTCAGTGTATTTTTTGTCATTTTGCACTAACTCAGAGCATATCTGGGAGTTTCCATCCAGGTTTCTGACATAACTAAAGAAAGCCTTGTGATTATCTTTAGCATCTTGTGCAATTTTTCTTTTGAAGCTAGCCTTAGATGATTTTATGAGGGATTGTAGTTTCTTGCTAGTACTGATCAGAGTTGCCTTCCCTTTCAGGGATTTTGCTCTATCATGTAGTAGCTTCCTCCTTCTGTTGTACAGCTTATTTATGGCTGGGGTCCACCAGACAGGTCTCCTGCCTTTGGAGGAGTGTGTCTTGGTTTTATTTGGGATAGTACGATCCATGCATTCCTGTAGGTATCCATAAATGCGTTTGTAAAGGATTCTGCGGTTTGGGCCGTATTTTCCACTGGCCCTGGGGCTTTGAAGGATTCCACCTCAGTTTTGAGAAGTGGGAAGTTTGCTTTTGAGAAGTTTTTGACCGTGGTTTCCTTTGCTGTGTGTGGGGACGGGATATGGATGTCCATAGTGATTAATTTATGGTCAGATCTTACCAATGAGGGGTATACCTCTGGTATGGAACATAGAGTCCCCATGTTGGTGATGATCAGGTCCAATATGTTTTCCCCTCTTGTGGGAGTGGTGACCAGTTGTTCCATAGCATTTGAGTTTATAAATTCTAGGAACCATTGGGCTAGGGTGTTGGGGCATGAGCAGTGCCCCCAGTCTATGTTTGGGTAGTTAAAGTCACCCAATATAATGGTGTTTGGAGAGACCTTCATATTCTCCAGTGTCTTCAGGAAAGCTGAGTGGGGTTCCTGAGTTTGGGAGGGTGGTCTGTAGCAGGCTACAAACTGGAAGGCAGTTTTGCCCACTGTTAGTTGCACATGGATGGTCTCAGATGCTTTGTGCAGTGCCACTAGCCTGGAGGTATGGTTATCTTTGATGAATATGGATACTCCCCCTCCTCTTGTGGTTCAGTCTGAGTTTTGGAGCCGAAAAGCATGGTATGAGGTATAGCCTGGTAGTGCTGGGGTGCTCTCGGGAGCCTTGAACCAGGTTTCTGTTCCTGCACAGATATTGATATTCTCCATACTGAGGAGAGCCTCGAGTGCGTGCATCTTGAGGTTTAGACTTCTGGCGTTGAGCAGCATTACCCTTAGTTTCTTTTTCCTTGTGTTGTCTAAGGAGGTGGGTTTGTCTTTTGAGCCTTGCCTAAAAAAGGCACTATGGGGGTGGCAAGAGCCTTGGCCAGTATTCGAAAACTCAGGTGTGACAGGTGCAAGCCATCCCTAGCGAAGCAACGTGGCTTGTCAAGCATGTGATCCCAGGCTGACAGACACTGGATCCCCTTTGAGTGACACCAATACTTTAGCCAGTTGTTGAAATTGATCATTTTGTCTTTATACTGTGGTATCATTCTTGGTGAGGGTAAGATGCTACTCAAGGTCAGGGTCATACCGGCCTGGGCCACATGATCAGAGAGCTCCTCTATGTCTCTTTTCATGTAATCCAGGGAGGTACGTCTCAGGTCATTCACACCAGCATGGACAATGACGGAGTCATATTTGTACTTGCTTTGGAGTGACCTGAGTGCTTGTGTTATGTGGCGGATCCTGGCACCCAACATGCAGCTTACAGTGACCTTCTCCTTGTTCAGCCTGGTGAGAGGGACGTCAGTGTGTCTGACAATAGAGTCACCTATTACAAGTGTATTAGGTGTGTTGTTTAGCCTTAAGGGTTATTATCACAACACATCTCACATACATACAGCAATAATAACCTGTTAAGAACAGGTTATTATTGTTGTAGATATGTGAAATGTGTTGTGATAATTTAGCTGTTAGGTAGGTTAGAAGAATTATTGTGATGGCAGTTGTCAAAATAAGTATTGTGATGCTTGTTTGTTAATTTGCCCATTATTGTCATTGTGGTTGTCAGTAATGGTATTTGTGGTGATTATATTTTATTAATTTATTTCCTTTCATCAAAACTGCAATTCAAGTGTGGACTTAGAATTTTGTGCCCAGGCTAGTTTCATTTAAACACTAGGAAATTAGTAGCAAGATCAGCCCTACTTCTGAAATTACTACATGGATCAGCTCTATTGGCAAACTTACCGAGCGAGTCATGTATTGTCAAAACTCGAGAAGGATTGTAACATAATGGTAAGATGGGCATCATTAATAACACAAGTCACACAATACTAACAAACATGGAAGGTGTCAAACTGCATGAACCTCTTGTGACCAGCTTTTATGGGGTCCAGTTTGATATAAAAATAGTAATACTTGGATCATCTGTGACACCAACTTGCAAGTCAGTTGAGATCTTCTGCTCAGTATCTGTTAAAGTCCACCAAATTACCCCAAAGTAATATATGGACTGGCTGATCCTTAACTACAGCATTCAGAAGTTATGAAACACTCTGTCAGTATTAACAAGGTATCTCTAGTAGTATAATTCAAAGCCTTGTTAAAACAACCCTGTCTAAAGTGATTTCCCTGCAAGCAATAATCAGCCACTTAAGAAAATTGCTCTTTCTTACTATAATGTCAAATGCAAATGTTCATATTGTTATCCTTATTGCATTTGGAGTTATACTTCAACCAGCCTTATATGGACATTTTGCTTTCTAACCGTTCTTTGCCTTCTGACCATATTTTGCCAATAGTGTTCTTCTACTGAATCTCCCTTTCAGTTTCCATGTTTATATCATTTGCCCTTGACTCCAGCTTTATATTTCTAACCTTCTTTTATAACTATGGATTACTCATGATCAATATTTTCTTTACAAATTAAATAATTTCAGGATCAGATCTACCTAATCAATGTATTCTTAGTTTCCTCTTACTCATACTGCTTCAGACTACATGTATCCGGATTAACTCCACATTCCTTGACTAACCTCTGTAGCACAGTACTACTTGCAGTGTGATTGAGAGACATAAACAGTGCAATATAATCCAAACCTGCTATCTTTTCCCAATAGATAAGTTCCTAAGTTATACTTTTAATGAAGACACCTATGCCTTAGTGGTTGTTAAGAAGCTTGATATAAAGTATCCCATGTTGGAGCTTTCATCTGCATGTGAATTCCAGGACGTACCTCTTAAATGTTGTAACCACATTGTCTTAGTGCCAGGTGCAGCTATTCTATAGGTGTAGGAATCAAAATATTGGTATGTTGAGCTTATGATTAAATTAATTAGCTCATGTATTAGCTGTCTGTGGATATATTTGAAGCAGAGTATTTCAAATAGTAATGGGTCTTTTTGTAGCCTGTGATGCATAAGTAACTCCTAATGAGACAAAACAAAACAGTGTGGGACAGCTGCTGGAGCATATCAGTGAAATCAACACATTGAGTCCACTGGTTTTCTTTGAGGTGAACTTCAGGACTTTTTCCGCAGGGCTAAGGTCCATGGTAAAAGGACTTAAAAAGGAATGCTATATTCTATGACTGAGTGTATTACTACTTTGAAAAAAGGGATGATGACCTCCCTACAGTGGCTTTCAGAATTGAGTACGTAGTCCTAAAGACCTTACATTGTGACTGAATGTTGGTTAAAGGAATGTCGGCTGACTGTCTTTTAAGGTGCCCAAATCCTTGACTATGTGGTTAACTTTTATAGGCTGACACTTAGTAATGAACATGAGTGTGGGAAAATGTTTCCTAATATCACCATGTTGCATTTTTAAATTCTGAATTCATTTTCATTGTTAACACTCCACGTGTGGGTGATGTACACCCAGACATGTAGGGCAGCAGAGGTTAGCTTCTGTGTTTAACATTATCTGCATATTTCATAAATTATATGTGTCTTGTGTTAACATCATTGAAAAGGATCACAAACAGAAGTGGCCCTAGGACCATGCCTCGTGGTACTCCATTTGTTTCTAAGAAGATAGCCTTAGTAACAAACATCTCATAAGATGCTACTAGTTCTAATGATAATTGACATACTGTGAAGATGACTATCAACAAACAGCCTAGCAATTAACTAATAAATGCAAAATAATAATGACAGTAACAAGAAGAAGGTCTTCACAATAATTAACCTCTTAAAGACCCCAAAGGTATCTTCATTTATTTGTTACTGAGCAAGCGTGTCACATAACACCTATGGAGGAATGTTTTGCTTATCCATGCACACACTGAAACAACAGCCTTATAAAAGTATTAAATCAGCTATGGATTTATTATAAAGTATCGCATTACATTAATACAAGAATGTAGAAAAGACAACACACTCAACATGTTAGCCCCTAGGCTAGACTACTGCTTGCTTGTCAATGCTGTTAATTCTACACATACTAACAAAATACTACAAACTACATAAAATAAAATTCTGTGATAAATAGCACTCAGTCTTAACGAGAGGCATCACTGTACATCGGTGCAAAATGCTAACTGCCTTATGATCACTTCAAGTGCCCCATTCACATTTAAAATACTCAACAAAAAGTACTCGCTCCTACTAAGAAATAAATGACATTTTCTGTACTCTGATTACTCTTTACAAATTCAGGACTCCATTCAGTTCCATAGACCTCTATTTAAACTGTCAGTTTGAAGAAAAAGTTTTGGTTTCTTAGAATTCCATATCTGTGAAAAAAGAAATGTTAACAAACTTCCTAGTTTTAGGGAAAAAAACTTACACTCCACCTCAGAATGAACATGCTTCTGTTTCTTGATAATGGGTAATCTAATCTCAAATGTGATGTTATTCTGACTTTTTGACAATATCTGTGTTTTTTACCATGGCAATTTCCTTGCTGAGTGCCTTTTAATAATTGTACATATTGTATATATCTATTCACTGGTGAATATACTTATGTTCATATGAACAACTGTATGTTTACTTCATATAGCTTTCCATGTTAAAATTAGATTTGCATTATTTATTTATTTTTGGGTCCTTGTCCCCAACTGACCATTAGCTACTCTGATAAAAGTAGTTATGCTCATACAAACAACTGTATTTTCATTTCCAACACCTTTGCATGTTAAAAATCAGATTTTATTTATTAATTTATTGGGTTCTGCCCCCAGCTGACCACCAGCTACTTGGCACTCCCAGTTTCCCCTGAAGTGAGGGAAAGGTACCTGGAAATTTGGGTTCAAAACAGTTTTACATCCCTCCAATGGAGGCCTTCCTTAATGGTCAGACAGTGGCTCAGAATGGAATTAGCCA
The DNA here is from genome assembly GCF_019279795.1 of Protopterus annectens. Taxonomy (NCBI): domain Eukaryota; kingdom Metazoa; phylum Chordata; order Ceratodontiformes; family Protopteridae; genus Protopterus; species Protopterus annectens. Next base: position 1,596,320,207 of record NC_056731.1, read on the forward strand.
CTAGCAGCTTTGTATGTGTTGGTTATGGGGCTTTTTACTATGCTCTACCCCTTCACTCTGCATGCTAATGACAACACTGTTGACAGAACAAATCATGGGGTGTGGCCTTTAGATTATACCTGCCCTGAGTCTCAACCCACCTGTATATCCCAGCCTTAACATTTTCCTGAGTCCTGGCCTCCAGTGGGGCTCAAAGGATCTACCCAACATGCTCCCTCTTCCCTTAGAATGGACATGCCCATCCTCCATCCAACCAGTCAGGTGACTGAGCCATTAAATGAACTCAGGTTGCCTTGGCCACAGCCAAAGCTTTATCCCTATATGTTACCTTGCTGCCCTTAAAATCATACAGTAATTGTGTTACACATTACATATTACTCAGATAAGTGTTTTCTGTTCTTTTATTTTATTTTGGAGTGTAATGCTCCTACCTCTGTACTATATGATAATCACACTGTCTTTTTTCCCCCAGTAAACATCTTTATTAAATTATCACGTATAACATAGGCAATCTTACTTTTATATAAATGAAAAACAAACATTGACACAACTTTAATTGCAAACATTATACATCACAGACACCATTGAAACAACTGTAGTTGCAAACATTATACATCACTTATAATCTATCCAGTCATTGTCAGTTAAGCATTATATGGTTCATTCAAATCCTGCCTCTTAAACCTCATTCCTTCTCTGAATCTATTGTTATCACAATTCCCATTTTTCCTATGTAGTTTGCTCCTTCCCTTTTCTAAAGATCCCGATTCCAGTTGTTTTATCTCTGTTACTATAGTCACTACTTCTAGTAAAGTTGGTTTAGACTTTGATTTCCATTTTCTAGTAATTGCTATTTTGGCAGCCACCATAATTAGACTCAATAAGGCTTTACTATATCTTGACAATTCCGATCCCATATCATAGCTCAAAGAAATAATCTCCCCAGTCAATCCAATCCACTCACCCAGCATCTCTGACTGAGCGGTCCTCAGGGAATCCCTAAAGTCTGCCAGCTCATTACACTACCAAAAACATGTTTCCAGCCACCTCTTTCTTGGCCGTCACACCTCCAACATTTGCTATCCACCTAAGGAAAAATTCTTTGGAGTCTACTTGGGGTATAAAAATACCTATGTAAACACTTCCAGGCTAAGATCCTAAATCTTCTAGACTTTGTTACATATTTGAGAGATATACATATATCTCCCCATTGTCTCTGTCTGAATTGCTTATCCAATCTCTCTTCCAATCCTTTCTAAGCTCCTCTGATTGATTCTTATAATTATCATGCAGTATATTTTATATGCTGTACTAAATATTACTTTTTTAATGGCAGCTTCTGTTCTAGATTCTGTTAAAAACTCCACCAATGCTGGTCTTTCATTTAGGACACCCCTATTTTATTCTCTTTGCCTATACTCTGATATCAATCCCTGTTTGGGAAGGCAATCTCTAACCTGCAGTCCAAACAAATTCTTGGCCTCTTCCTATTCTATTGTCTTTCCCTTTCTAGTTATTTGCTCCCAATTCCTTGGTTCCTTTGCCAGTTTTCTCCAATAAATTCTAGCCCCCTCTTTCCTATTATCTGTATCCCTAACCACAGTCATCCCTATCGTCAGAATCTCTTTTCTCCATTCTTGTGCTGGTTGAGTTCTTAGAATACTCCCTGCTGTTTTATGAATATAATACTCTGTATGATTTTTATTCTTCTTCTTAAGAGTCTGCATCCAAAATCTGAATCTTTCTTTATTTCTTGAGCTTCCGCCTGTATCATCATCATTCCTTTCCAATTTAAATTATAGTTTTCTGCTTGTGCTATGTAAACGAGCCTTAACTGTGCTGTTCTAAAATACCCCTCAAATTGGGTAATCCTATTCCACCTTGTTCTATTGGAAGAATCAACAATAATCACACTGTCTTCACATTGTGTAACAATTGTACTATTTTTTGTTGTGGCCTGTGTTATAGCTGAAAATGTTCCTTGAACCAGCCCACCTGCCCAGTTAACAAACAAGCATTTATACAGATGAATGCTTATGTCATGGCCATTCTACAATATTGATTTTAGTGGTCTCTTTTCAGGGGAGACCCAAAGTGGTATTTCTACTATAAGGGGAAATTTGGTCAGGGCATCAGGGAACTTCTTCTCTTTTAAATCCACTTGAGCTACCACCAACTCAAGCAAATGGTACCTTGGTTTAATGTCTCATCCAGAGGACCACACACCAAGGATTACAGCACCCGTCTTATGCTGAACTGCAGTATCAGGAATCCAATCACCTTAAGTGGAAATGGAACCCACAACCTTTTGATCTTCCAAGTGCAGCAAGTACGCTACCTGCTTTGCCAATGACACTGTATATACAATGAGTACAGTACCATTGTTAATATTTAGTTCTCCAAATGTTAGAAAAAAATGTTATAAGTAGATACAGTATCTCATGACTACATGTATATTCTAGATCATTTCTTTCTTTCTTTTTCTTTTTTAATTTTTTGGTTCTTACCACAACTGTCTCCTCTCAGTTGTCCCACCCCTCAATCATTTGCTCCACCTTCCTCAATGTCTGCTGTCTAACTTGACCCTGTGACCCAGGGACTCCATGAATAGAGAAATTCCAGGTGTAAGCACTGAGTGGAACATGTACAGAAGAAATCAGTGCACCATGTTATGGCACTATCCAGACAGCTGTGGTGGGCTTTTCTGAATACTCTACCCACTGTCTGGCCCAATTCCCAGTGTGCATCACATATGCACATGCCTCTAGACTACTGTCATTGCTTTGGTCTCTACCAGTTACTACTAATCCTTTGCTCTGATATCTGCCAGTCTGTGCTGTGATAGGTGAATGTCAAAATGCTGTTTTTTTTTTCTATCCATTCCTCCAGCTTACTCCAATGGGATTGGGTTCTGTAATGGAACCTGAGTCACATGGGTGGCAGTCAGAGCTCCATCCTTATATGCTATTGAGGCTACTGACATGCTTGAGTACTTCTGTATTTGTTTAACAGCTTCTATTCCTTATCATTCATGAAAACAGACATTGTCCAGTGAGACCAATCCAATTAATGCATTCTATTTAAATAAATAAACAAATAAAATTATAGCACAGAATGGATTTCTAAATAAATTAAAGTGATCATAGTACAGAATGCATTTAAGCAACTGTACCAAATACTCCATTGTTTCAAATGACATATGTATAAGCACTGACACACCATTCTACCTATGACACAATCATGAATCGAGTCAAACTGCAGAACAACCAAAATAACTGAACATAGTTGCACAGTCCATTAAGTGGAAGATCTAGAGACCCTCATATACTATTCCCATTCCCTTCAAGACGTATACTAAATAAATTCGGAAACACTGTGCCCCACAGATGTAAGAAGGTGGACCAGTAATAAGCCTCATGGACCCAATCAGCAAAGTTCAAATTAAGAAAGACCTCTGAAACAGTTAGTACTTACAGTGGATATAAAAAGTCTGCATACCCTTGCTAAAATACCAGGTTTTTGTGATATAAAAAATGAGACCACAATAAATCATTTCAAAACTTTTCCCACCTTTAATGTGCCCTATAACCTGTACAATTCAGTTGAAGAACAAACTAATCTGTTACAGGAAAAAATATAAAAAATAAAAAATGTACAATAAGCGTGTTGATAAGTGTGCACACCCTTAAACTAATACTTTGTAAAAACACCTTTTGATTTAATTACAGCATTCAGTCTTCTTGGGTAGGAGTCTATCAGCATGGCACATCTTGAATTGACAATATTTGCCCACTCTTCCTTGCAAAAGTGCTCCAAATCTGTCAGATTGTGAGGGCATCTCTTGTGCACAGCTCTCTTCAGGTCACCCCACAGATTTTCTATTGGATTTAGGTCTGGGCTCTGGCTGGGCCATTCCAAAACTTTAATTTTCTTCTGGTGAAGCTATTCTTTTGTTGATTTGGATGTATGCTTGGGGTCATTGTCATGTTGAAAGGTGAAATTCCTCTTCATCTTCAGCTTTCTAGCAGACTCATGTAGGTTTTGGGCCAAAAGTGACTGGTATTTGGAACTGTTCATAATTTCCTCCACCTTGACTAAAGCACCAGTTCCAACTGAAGAAAATCAACCCAAAGCATGATACTGCCACCACCATGCTTCACCATTGGGATAGTGTTCTTTTGGTGATGCGAAGTGTTGTTTTTGCACCAAATGTACCTTTTGGAATTGTGGTCAAAAAGTTCAGCCTTGGTCTCATCAGACCATAACACATTTTCCCACATGCTTTTGGTAGACAATGTATTGTTTTGCAAACTTTAGCTGGGCCTTGATGTTTTTCTGTGTAAGAAAAGGCTTCCCTCTTGCAACCCTACCCCATAGTCCAGACATATGATGAATACGGGAGATTGTTGTCACATGTAGTACACAACTAGTGCTTGCCAGAAATTCCTGCAGCTCCTTTAGTGTTGCTGTAGGTCTCTTGGCAGCCTTCCTGACCAGTTTTCATCTTGTCTTTTCATCAGTTTTGGAGGGTAGTCCAGTTCTTTGCAACATCACTGTTGTCACATATTTTCTCCACTTTTTGATAACTGTCTTCACTGTGTTCCACGGACTATTCAATGCTGTGAAAAATTTTTTGTACCCTTCTCCTGACTGATACCTTTCAACAATGAGATCCTTTTGATGTTTTGTAAGCTCTCTGTGAACCATGGTTTTTGCTGTAGCAGGCAACTAAGTAAAAGGAAAATCTTACTAGGACAGCTAAACTTTATTTGGGGTTAATCAGAGTCTCTTTAATTGATGGCAGGTGTGTACCCAAGAAGACCGAATGCTCCAATTAAATCAAATGGTGCTTCAACAAAGTATTCATTTAAGGGTGTACACGCTTATGCAACCAGCATATTGTACGTTTTTTATTTTTTATATTTTTCCCCTAACAGATTTGTACAGGTTATAGGTCACATTAAAGGTGGGAAAAATTTTGAAATGATTTCTTGTGGTCTCATTTTTTTTATATCACAAAAACCTGGCATTTTAGCAGGGGTGTGTACACTTTTTATATCCACTGTATATTCTGTGCACTCCATCTTCAAACCACTTGACTAAGAAAAGTAAAACTGAATTCAAAAATAAAACCAGCAAGATAACAGGAAATGTATTTGTTCTAGTGCATTCTTTTATACACAGTCACAAATCTCACTTGTCTTAACAAAGATAAAGGCAGTATTTAAACACCTACTCTGAACTTCCACAAAGATTTTTTCTGATTGTGCAAAGAAAGCAGTACTTGTAAATGCATTGATTTAGTTACAAGCAGTGTAGCAAAACTGGAAACGGAGAAAACAAAAATAGTACAGGTTCACTAAAAAGTAACTTCTCCATCACTTGTCAAAAGTAAAACAGTATATATAGGATATATAAGGATAAAAAATAGCAAATTAAATGCACTGCTTTTGATTTGAGAGAAAGTGGAAGAGAGGAAGGGAGGAGAGACAAAAAGAGATATTTGTGTGGGCATACATGTGTGTGTTTGTATGAATGAGACAGAGATGGAACTGAGAAAAATAATGTTTCTGTTGTCTGCATTTATTTTGTTACTTTTAGGAGACATAAGGAAACCAATAGAAATGGAAGGAGTAGAGACAGATGCCTGATGGACATAATAGACAGTAGGGACAACTAGTTAATATTATCAGTTTAAAACAAATTAATCAGAGGTTGAGACTGCTGTGGCTGTGAAAACTATGTAACATAACCAAAAGCAGCTTGTGATGCTTGACTGCTGGGCTGAAGTCCTTCCAAATAAATACAGGTTTTATTTCTTCTAATTTTTTTTTTAAAGTGGTCGGCATTCCTGTTTCAGAACTTGGAACTTTGATAGAGTTCTGAGTTCAAAAAAGAAAAAAAACTAATTAACCTGGCTAGGTTATTTTTAAAACAGACTGGTATTTATGCATATGGCCCCACTGAGAACAAGGCAAATATACTTTATTACATGTTATCTTTACATTTCAGGGACAAGAAATGACATTTAAGAGGGGGATGTTTGGACTGCTTGATAATCTATGGATCAATGTTTCATAGTGGCTCAGGCTTCATCAGACCACAGGTGCCTGAGGCAACCTGAGTCAAAAGTGAATGCACATAGGATGGGAGATGGGATTTGTGATTTTTTTGTATTAAATATATTTTTTAAACAAGTAATATTCTGTTCTTAATTTTTTAAGGTGTCGCTGGCAGCCAGCCTATATGATGGTATGGGGTTTGTGTGTGTGTGTCAGTTTTTGTATATTGAGGGTGCATTATGTTGCACCCTATGTGTCTGATAGCACTGAGCTGTAGTGCATCATTGTGGACATTATTTATGTATTTCTTCATTCATTTGATCACAATCAGACATCTGAGGTATATCCAGTCATTGAAATGGTTGTAACTGGTGCATATTTGTATGTATGCATGTGTGTAGGGTTTGCACTGTCTGTATCTTACGGCAACATGCTGCAATAATTTATTGTGGCTATTATCTATTTATTAATTATCACAATCAGACATCTGCAGTGCACAGAGTCAGTAAAGTGGCTGTAATTGGAGGACAAAAGATACATTTTTGCATGTGCGTGTGTGTGTGTGTGTGTGTGTGTGTGTGTGCGTGTGTGCGTGTGTTGGAGGGGTTGCAGTGGATTGATCTGTATGTGTTAACAGCCATGAGTTGAAATACATTGGGCAGGATTCACGAAGGCTTGCACGGAGTGTATGAGATGTGCAACACTCCATGCAAGCCTCGAGATCCAGGAACAGCCCTAAACTCCATGTAAGAGACCAGCTAAAACGTCTCTTACACGGACTGGGTGTGGACATGCTAAATACCTCACTTGCAGCCAAAAGGTATGCAAATGAGGTATATTAGCGATCCACGAAGCAGAAACCAGTCCGTGTAAGAGACGGTTTAGCTGCAGAAATGTACTCAGTTGACAACTGAGTACGTTTCTGCAAATTCCACAATGGAGCCATGTCAGCTCCAAAAAAAGGGTGCAAATGACTCAGGCAGCATGCCAATGGCCAAATATGTGGCCATTGGCAATATAACCCGATGCCAAAATATTAAAAATATAATTTAAACCCAGCGCAGCCCCGCGCAAATGGGCTGTGCTGTATAAAACCATAAAAAAGAAGGTTATAAACCCACAAATGTGGGTTTCATGCAATACATGGAATGACAATGCAGGGACCAGCAGACCAAAAACAACATGGCAACCGTGTAGTGGTTGCTAAGGGGGAAGCTGAGTCTAAGACATGTAACTAAGCATTAGTAGGCAATCTCATGTAAATGAGGGTTAGGATACTGAATCTCACAGTCACATAGCAAATGAGCACAGTCTGAGTAGTGTAAGAGATACATAAGGGGGAGGAATAGAGTAGGAGATAGGTGACATCACAGGGGGGAATGGTAGAAAGAAATGCAGTTCATTGGAGGCCAGTGTAACATGACAGATGACAGACACAGATCATGGAAAGAGGTGTGCCACTAGATAAGTCATGGAAAGTCAAGAAATGGAAGGTGTACACTGTTACTTACACCAAAGTTTCTTGCTGGTGTGCATGCGCAGTGCGCCATGAAGCGAGTAGGGCAGTGTGCGCGTGTAAGGCAGACTGAGCATGTGGGAGTGTGTTGGGAGATGTTTAACACTGTTTGCGCGGGTGTGCGTGTGTAGGGCAGGCTGAGTATGTTGGAGGCTGTTGGCAGACGTATAACAGTGTTTGCGCGGGTGTACGCGCGTTTTAACCCAAATAAGTAGATTCTGAACCGTAAGCACGTGCGCTGTAAGCCACTGTGAGCATGTTTCTGATAGTATGCACGTTGCTCCCCCCTGAGGAAACAGAGAGGAAAAAGGAAGCAACAGAATTAATAGGAAGCTAGCAGGGATAACTGCTGAAGCTAGCAGATGAAAACAATTAGAAGCAGGCAATTACACAGGCAGAATAGTAGCCCAGCCCAGCACTTAAAACTCTGTAAACAGTAGTGCAGGATGTTTCCCTTAAAAGGCACTTCAAGACAGGAGTAAGCTAATAGAAGTGAAAACTGAAAAAGCTGAACTCAGAGCAGAAATGTTAGGGGCTGCCATAGCTGTCATAATGAGGCATAGGCGACTTGCTGAGGGTGGTGACAATGCAGATGGTGCCAGACAACCCACAGTGAGGAGACGGAGAAGAGTGTACAGGCCCAGGGTCACCTACCACGGGTTACATGAGCTGGAGATAGTAGAGCGCTATAGAGTGGACAGAGAGCTCCTGCAGCAAATTGTTGAGCTGTGCAGGCCACGCCTCACACACAGAACCAACAGAGGGGAACCCATCCCAGTGGAAACCAAGGTATGTGTTGGCCTAAGAATACTAGCAACAGGTACCTTCCAGAGACCAACTGGCGATATGATGGGGATATCACAGGCATCAGCCTCCAGGGTACTGCACCAGTTCCTGGATGCCATGTCAGGTGATCATGTATATTTCCCCAATGCCCATGAGGTATTGGCCAGCAATATGCGTCTCTTCCAGCAAATAGTGGAATACCCTGATGTAGTGGGTGCAATAGACTGCACGCACATACACATCAAAGCACCAGCCGGTGAGTGGGGTAGGGCCTACATTAACTGCAAGGGCTTCCCCTCCATCAACTGCCAGGTTGTGTGTGATGCCCAGGGCATAATAATGAATGTGTGTGCTGGCTGCCCTGGGAGTTACCACGATTCCCACATCTGGCATTTGACGCAGCTGTACCAGACATTTGCCAATGGGGACATCCCACACGGACACCTAGTGGGGGATGCAGGTTATGCACTGGAGCCGTGGCTGATGACACCCATCAGAAATGCACACACACCTGAACAGGAACGCCATAATGAGGCACACGCACAAACACGTAATGTAATAGAGCGTGTGTTTGGGCTGCTCAAGTCACGGTTCCGGTGTCTAGACACATCTGGTGGAGCCTTGCAGTACACACCAACTACATGTACCCAAATTGTCATGGTATGTGCTATGCTACATAATATGATCTTGCGAAAACAGCTGCAGCAGGACCAGCATAGGGCCGGGCCAAACAGCCCCCCACCATTGCCAAGGCCATCACAGGTAGAGCGTGACTCGGAGGAGGAACAACCTGAGCCTGCCCCAGTAGGCAGAAGGAGGCGTGCCCAGTATGCCCTGGCCTTGGCAAAGAGGCAACGCATAGCACATACACTGGCTCAGTAGGAACCTTGGGAATGATACCCCCTCTGACTCACTGAAATAATAACATGGATGCCTAAAATGACATGACCTGCTCACAAACATGTACAGGGAAGTGTAATATGCGATCCGACAGAGGCAGCCCTGCAGCACCACCTGAGGCATGAATGCCATGTGTTAAGTAATGTAACACCATGTACTATATGCACACATGAGCACCCTGACTAACATCCACCCTCACCAAGCATGAAGCCACAAAATGACGATGGGATGATCAAGTGCAATAACTGGCTGAAGTAATGCAGTTAGTCAAAGGGGAGCCAATGTGTTTCAGGCTGGGAAGACATGCGGAGCATGACATGATGCACCACCTGCTAGGGGTGGCGTGCACCTATCATGCCATGCCCCATGGATACTGGCAAAGGCTGTCAGTACCCACAGCATGCCCTGAATAGGTAAGTCTCAAAACACAAACCCACCTTCATAGTTTCTACAAGGGATAGGAACCTAGATGTAATGCTACCCAATGACAGATGTATAAACAGCAAGATGTGTGCAGTGTAAACGCATACAGTATGGAGAATGTAGATACCAGTCCTGTAATAGAGAACTGGGTCAAGGCTCACATCAGCACCCTAACACTACCAGGTCATACCTCATACTGTGCTGTACAGCCGCAAAACATGGAACAAGCTACAAAAGGAGGGTGACTAGCAAGAAATGGCAAGGATAACCACACCCCCATGTTGGTACCACAATAAGAAGCAGCATGGATTAGCCATGGTCAAATACCAATGGCTAAAACCGCCTCCCAGTATATAGCCTGCTGCAGACTACTGTCCTAATACCAGGAACTGCACCTGGCCTATGTCGGAATACATGAATATATTAAGCCCCCCAAACCACATTATATTGCTTGACTGAAAATACCCAGACATACACCGCCAGCATTATACTAGCACCAACGCAGTAGGAGAAAATTACCCAGATTCCTTAAACCAAAATGCCCAGGAACAATGTACCACTCCCACAAGAGGGGTAAGCATACTGGATGTGATAATCAGCAACATGTGTACTGGATGGCAAGATGAGAAGTGTACCCCTCACTGGTAAGACCAGATCATAGAGTAATCACACTGGATATACACATCCTGACCCCAGTCCCTGGCCAGAATACCACAGTGAAAAACATGTGTAAAGCATAGGTTGCAGCCCTCAAAACCGATGTTGAATCCACAAAAGGCCCTGTGCAAGTGCAGAATATGGGGCACACCACAGAACATGTTATACAGGCATTCCATGAACACAGCCAGGAATGCTTGGAGTATGCAATCACAAATAACAACAACACACAATGCCATACACGCAGGCATCTGGCATGCTGGACTCCAGCCATTACCAAACCATGCAAGAGAATGAGGAAGCTACCACATGATAGAACAAACATAAAAAGGGAAGTAATCACTGACCAGTAGTATGGCAATAACATATGTCCACACATACAATCCACTAAGTCCAGCCACAACAAGTAGAATCTGTGAATCCAGAGGCAATGTGACACCAGTCCCAAGTACACAGACAACCACAACACCCCCCAATAAATACAAATATATGTGATAGATGCATCCATGTATCCAAACCAGAGGTTGCGTTCCACCAACTCAGTACTGTCAAAACTAGTCAGGAGGAGAAGGTAACCACATACACCACAAACCCAGTCCCACATAGACCTACCACAACTGTAAACCAAACACAAAAACACAGACAAATATTCCCGGAGGCCTTAATTACAAACACACCACACCAACAGAAGCCTCCAAAGCAGATCACAAGCAACCACAACCTTCAAACATAGCACATGCAACGAATACATAAAGCTGGTTTGCCAAACAGTCACAGGCCAGAAGGAGAAACAACATGCCTGATACAGTCGTAATAGGTGTCTGTATAGGCAGACACACTGCTGTCCCACTCACCAGACTGAACAAGGGAAAGGGTAGAGTAAGCTGCCTGTAGGCTGCCACAAAATGCCACATAACACAAGTACGCAGGTCACCCCAAAGCAAGCAGAAATATGATGCACTCAATGTCCATGCTGGTGTGAATTACCTGAGATGTACCTCCCTGGTCAACATGAAAAGAGACATGGATGGTCCCTCTGAGTATGTACCCCAGGGCGGTATGACACTGGCTGTGTGCAGCATCCAACCCTCACCAAGAATGATGCCACAGTACAAACACAGAATGCTCATGTTTAACAGCTGGCACAGTTACAGCTGTCAGTCCAAGAGGGTCTAATGTCTGTCTGCTTGAGATGCAAGCATGACAAGCCATGCTGCTGTTCCAGGGATGGCTTGCAGCTGTTACCCATGTGCGTCTGGATACTGGATAAGGCCTTTGCCTCCATAGAGCCGTATGTAGGCAAGGCCAAAAAGACTACCCACCACCCTAGAAGACATAAGTGGTAGGAAACATAAGGGTAATGCTGACCAATGCCAGATGTGTAAACTGCAATATGCATGCCCCTGAGGCACTTCCCATTATGGAGAACATCGATGTCTGTGCAGTGACAGAAGCCTGCTGCAAGCCTAGTGATAGCACACCAGCACTACTAGGTTATACCACATATCATGTGTTATGGCCCCAACACCTGCACCAAAACATCAAAGGAGGGGGAGTATTCATATGCAGCACAGACACCCATATTGCCAGGTAACTGACAATGCACAAAGCAGCGGAGACCACCCATGTGCACATAACTGTAGTCAAAACTGCTCTACAGTCTGTAGCATGCGACAGACCACACTCTCACACACAAGAACTGCACCCAGACATCCAAAGACACTGGACAGTATGAATGTCCCACCAAATACCAGACAAGGTACACACAAATTACCACATAGGTGTCAAACCATTATGTATGCAAGGAGTAATCAGGGACCTAGGGACACAGGTCGACATTAATCTGTCATGTGACACCCACAATGCCAATGTGGCTATGAAGATTGTCGATATTGGACACCGTATCATGAAAGGATTCACATCAACATCAACAGAGGTCACTGTGCCGCTGTACTGTTCCCTTATCAGACCCATAATCTAGTACAATGACTCATATGGGATGTACCGTACGTGAAACCTGCAGCGGTTCGGAAGACCTCATAGTTACCCCACCAACAGGATGAAGGGTGTGAAATATATGTCATATGCTGCCTGGCTGTAGACACCCCAGCTGACTGCAGTCACACACTGCCTACACAGAGGCATTGTATGTCTGTTGTACAAGGCCATGTCCAACACAGGAGTAATGGACATGCTCCACCACAGGAAATCAAAGCCATTGGAGCTGTGAGAGTCACAGATGTCAGCCTCAACACATAATGAAATAAGATGTGCTGGAGGGACAGATACATAACCCAGAGGCTCCCCACACCCAGAAACAGGATCCCAATCCATGGTAGGCAGAGCCCCTCACTGACACCCCTCAACAGGAATATTGCCAAGTGGATGGATGACCGTACATGTATACTGGGGGTCCTCACTGTGTCACGACCAGACAGAGGCACAGTGAAGAACTTCATAAATGGCCATAATTGAACATAGCAAGGGGTGGCGAAAGACACACACACTCTGGCTAGGCTTACTAATGGCCTAGGGTGTATAGCCTAGTATGAACCCATGAACCTATGAAGATACAAAATGTACAGGGCACTAAGGATAATCACAAGGGTTACCCAACTGATGGTAAGAAACATGTTGGGCATCCACAGATATGCTCTGAATCACACAGATATTACAAACAACATACCAAACACACACACATATTGCTAACATACAACCTGTCAGGTGCAGTGCAAACACCCCCCCCCCCCCGAGTGCAAAATACCTATCCCAGCAGACTGATGGTCCCCTGACATTGCAGATGCTGAGGTAACAACCATCATCTGCAAAGCAGAACACACAGCAGCAAAGGTATGTGATGGTGTCCTGTGCTGAGGCCAACATGGACTCCAAGAATAATGGAATGCCAAATCACACTACTGCCCAATGTCAGCCTTACCACAGGATATGTACCCAAAGAGCAGTGTACAACAACAGTGGTCCATCACAACAAAGGTGTTGCCTGAATGGATACTCCAAACTACCACCCCAGGATCCTGACAAGCTTGTTCTACACAGCTATGGAAAGGATCAGTATGTACCACAGACAGAAGGCTATTGTGGACCTACTGATACTGGACCCTACACAGTGTGGCTGTCGTAACTGCAGAACCTGCCCCTAAACATGTCTGACCCATTTGAAGCAGTAATTAAGGTCATTGATGAGGGCAATGTGGTCCACACAGTGTAGCTGGACCGCGCACATGCTTCTAGACAATACTGTACGAGTTCAGTATGGATATGTTCACCAGCTTAAATATATACCCCTATGTCAGTAGAGGGGTTGCAAACCAGACCAAGGACAGAACTGACATGGTCAGACATGCCGCATCCATGTCAGACTACAAAGCGGATATGAGTGGCATCCCACAAGGCCTGGTCTTGGCCCCCCCCCCCGTTCTGTATATATGTCCCATAGGTATAGGCCAACATGGAAGGACTGTGACTGAACATGTATGCAGAGGAGTACAAACAGACCACCATATCCGACCCCCAGCTGACACAAGCAACCCACAAAAGGGCCACCTACAAACAGACAACTGTAGCCATAGCCATGTCAGCAAGCTAATTGCAGAACTGTGTATAGACAACCACCGTGGATATACAGTAAGTGCCCACAAATTACCACACAGGTGTTAACCCATGAGGTACCTAACATGTAATGTGAGACCTGGGTACAAAAGGTGATAGATATCCTGCACTGGACAAACATGTGGCTGTAGTGCTCACAGAAACATGTACTATATACCCACCCAAACATGAAGGTTGGCAGATGTAGATAAGGGGAACTCACTGTGGCTCTGCAGTCATCCTCCATCAGCGTCACAACTGACTACAATAGCCCCTGTGGGATATACCACAGCAGACACCTCCATCAACTGTAAAGTCCACAACAGTACCCCACCAGGGGTAGCAAAGAGCATGAACAGATGCCATGTGTTGCCTGAGTAAACAAACTGCAGCCCCACACACCACCATACTTCCCAGCTAAAGGAAAGCTGTGCCTGATGTATGAAGCCATGTCCAACCTGGAATGAATGAACATGTTGCACCTTGTACAATCTGAATGGCAGTGAGCTATGCACATGAGAGACCTGAACCCCAGCACTGACATACATAGGACAAGCTGTACAGAATGATCCATAACACAGAAGGCACCCCCACTCTTCAGTAAACTCCTGGTACAGGTCAGCCAGAATCCTGAGGAGTGGATGGGAGATGGTAGGCTAACCCTGGGTATCACTGTTATGTCAGTGGTAGACGGAGGCACAGTATACTAACCATGACATATGTCATGGCAAACTCCAGTTACAATGTGTGTCGAAGGACAAACACACTCTGTGACTAGCATCAGAAATGGCCTAGGGAACATCACTAGTGTTTGCCAATGTCCACCCATGTTGTGGAATACACTAGCAATGTTGGACGAGCCTGGTGTAGGTAGTCCATATCTGAACATATTGCAACATGGTCATATGTGCACAACTGGCCCCTACACAGTCTGTTGTGCTTACTATGAAGATGTCAAGCAGTCATAGGACTAAAGCCCAGGATACTGTCCACCACAGTGAAAGTACTGAACCAGTACACTATACGGTACTACAGTGTTAGGTCATTATGAAAGTATGTTGAGAACTGTCTGCAAAGTATCCCATGCAATCCCTGCAGGCACAGTATAATCTCTGTTGTGGCAGACACGAAGCAGTTGGCCAGTTAGTACACAACATGACACCCAACACACAACCATAAACGTGAGATATTGTTGAAGTTCACACACATCCAAATATGTGGTGGACTTCAGAGTGCAACATATGGAAAGCTCACACTGGGCATGCTCGCACACTTTGATAAATGAGGCATATGTCAGACAACATGCCATGGAAAGGCTGAACTGGGCATGCTCACACACTTAGGCCATATCTCCATTTAGCAGTTGGCCACACATATCTGGTATTTGTACGTGTCAGTCCAGGAACCAACCACAACACAGCAATCAGCCCAGTGCACACAATAAATGACTACAGAGACATAAGTGATATAGTGGATCACCGTCATATGCAAACATCTTCCACAGATACACAAGTTGGTCATAGGAACAAGGAATGCTATGGCAATAAAGACCTGCAAACAGTAGAACAGCACGACAAATATTGTGCATCCGACAATTGAACATATGGGTGTAGAGGTCAATACTAGGCTTGTTGCCCTAGGGAATGACAGCTCAGCCAGAGTGTGCTTGGCATCTGCATCCCCAGGACAGTAGGCTACTGTGCCACTGTAAAGTAGGTCACAGAAGGCAACATGTGAGGCTAGTGAGCTGTGCCTCTGTCAAGCAGGGGCACCGTGGAGGTCCCAGGGATTGAATGTGCTAAGCCACAGCCATGTTGTCAGTGTGTGCTGTGAGAGGGTTGCTGAGGATCTCTGATAGTAGGTGTCCGTCAATAACAGACTGAAGGGAGCCCTATCTGCATTCTCTGGACAATTCCACTGTTAACACTGTGTTGTAATGAGTATGTGTGAATGAAGTGCCGTGCCGGAACTGTTCACAGATGTCCTCCCTCTGTGGGCTACAGCTCTGCAATGTATTAGGTCACTCTGTCTGTTGTACAGCGCATATATGGCTGGTGTACAGCTGACAGGTGTCTTGTTGTGGAGCAGTCATGGGTATATGTGGGATAGCATGACCAATGCAAACTGTACACATGCTCATAGAATGCAATTGTCAAGGATTATGCTGAGTGGCTAGTATAGTCCTCCAGCATGGGCCCTCTGAAGTCATCCACCCCAGTCTACACAAGTGTAGAGTCTGCTTGTGCTAAATACAGTTTGTGTGCAGTGACAACCTTGCCTGGGGGTGGAGATGGGATATGGATGTCCAGGGAAAGGTGGGTATGGTCAGATATCAACAATGGTGGTCTACCTCTGGTGTGGAACAGTGAGTACCCACGTTGCAGATGGACAGGTGCAATATGTATTCTCCCATGTGGCTGTGGTGTGTGGTTCTGCCATAGCACATGGACCCGCAAATTGTAGTGGCTGTAGGGTAAAGTGGTAGAGGCCTGAGTAGTTCTCACACACAATATGCCTGTACCTGATGTTAACAACTGGAATGGTGTATGTGAACACCTGCATATCCTGGCACTGTTCCCAGGGAAGCTAAGTGTGTGTCCTGGATGTGGGTGTGGTGTTCTGGACTGGTTGTGTTGTGTGTTACAGGTCCTGTGATCCCAAAGCATGGTATAGAACATAACCTGCCAGTGCGATGTGCATATCTGATCCTGACATAGGTGGCTGCAAATGCATATATATGCTATCCCCCACCTGACAGGTAGTACTACATGTGCATACCTCTGTAGAAATAAAGATGTCAGCACCCTATAAATACTACAGGTGCAGAACAGATGTCCAGTAATTTGGATAGTGTGCTCTGCTAATGCATCTCCCTCAGGTGTTATAATATAGTTAGGTAGGGGTTCGAATCCTGCAAATGCTCTGTGTGTGTGGGTGGGTGAGTGGGGTTTGTGTGTGTGAAAGGCTGTGAGAGGGAAATGTCCCTTTTGGCAACTGGGAAAACACACTACAGGATTCACATTCCCCTTTCTAAACACTGATGATGTCAGCACCCTATAAGTACAGTAGGAGAAGGGAAATCTCCTAGTAATGCGAATAGCGCGCTCCGCTAATGCGTCTTTCTCGAGTGTTATAACATAGTTAGGTAGGGGTTTGAATCCTGTACATGCTTAGTGTGTGTGGAGGGGGTTAGTGTGTGTTTAAGACTGTTTGAAAGAAGTATCCCTTTTGCCAACTAGGAGAATACACTACAGGATGCACATTCCCCTATCTAAGCACGGATGATGTCAGCACCCTATAAGTACAGCAGGAGAAGGGGAAACCTCCCAGTAATGCGAATAGTGCGCTTTGCTAATGCGTCCGTCTCGAGTGTCATAACATAGTTAGGTAGTGGTTTGAATCCTGCAAATGGCAAGTGTGTGTGTTTGGATGAGGGGGGTTAGTGTGTGTGCAATTTTGTGTGAGGGAAATGTCCCTTTTGGCAACTGGGAGAACACACTACAGGATGCACATTCCCCTTTCTAAACATAGATGATGTCAGCACCCTATAAGTACAGCAGGAGAAGGGAAGCCTCCCAGTAATGCAAATAGCACGCTCTGCTAATGTGTCCGTCTCGAGTGTCATAACATAGTTAGGTAGTGGTTTGAATCCTGCAAGTGTGTGTGTTTGGATGAGGGGGGTTAGTGTGTGTGCAATTTTGTGTGAGGGCAATATCCCTTTTGGCAACTGGGAGAACACACTACAGGATGCACATTCCCCTTTCTAAACACAGATGATGTCAGCGCCCTATAAGTATAGCAGGAGAAGGGAAGTCTCCCAGTAATGCGAATAGCGCGCTCTGCTAATGCGTCCATCTTGAGTGTCATAACATAGTTAGGTAGTGGTTTGAATCCTGCAAGTGTGTGTGTTTGGATGCGGGGGGTTAGTGTGTGTGCAATTTTGTGTGAGGGAAATGTCCCTTTTGGCAACTGGGAGAACACACTACAGGATGCACATTCCCCTTTCTAAACACAGATGATGTCAGCACCCTATAAGTACAGCAGGAGAAGGGCAGCCTCCCAGTAATGCGAATAGTGCGCTCTGCTAATGCGTCCATCTCGAGTGTCATAACATAGTTAGGTAGTGGTTTGAATCTTGCAAATGGCAAGTTTGGGTGAGGGGGGTTAGTGTATGTGCAATTTTGTGTGAGGGAAATGTCCCTTTTGGCAACTGGGAGAACACACTACAGGATGCACATTCCCCTTTCTAAACACAGATGATGTCAGCACCCTATAAGTACAGCAGGAGAAGGGAAGCCTCCCAATAATGCGAATAACGCACTCCGCTAATGCGTCTCTCCCAAGTGTCGTAATGTAGTTAGGTAGGAGTTTGAAACCTGTAAATGGCATGTGTGTGTGTTTGGATGTGGGTACTCTGTGTGTGTGCAATTCTGTATGAAAAACATGTGCTTTTTTGAAATCAGGGGATCACACTACATGATGCACATTACCCTTTCCAAACAGTGATGATGACAGCACCCTATACATACAGCTTGAGAAGAGACATCTGCCAGTACTTAGAATAGCGCAACCTGCTACAGCATCGCTCTCAAGTGCCATAACATATTTAGGTAGGGGTTTGAAACCTACAAGTGGCAAGTTTGGATGTGGGGAGTTTGTGTGTGTGCATTTCCGTATGAAAAACATGTTAGTTTTGGCAATCAGGAGATCACACTACCTGATGCACATTACCCTTTCAAAATACTGATGTTATCAGCACCCTATAAGTACAGCCAGAGAAGAGGAATGATCTAGTAATCCGAATAGTGCACTTTGCTAATGCGTCTCTCTCACGTGTCGTGACTTAGTTAGGTAGGGGAATGAATCCTGAAAATGGCAAGTGTGCGTGTGTGTGTGTGGGGGGGTAATAGGGTGTGTGTAAATGCAAGTGTGAGAGAACAGATCCTTTTGGCAAATACTACATTACACCAGATGCTGCATATTCCCCCAGTAAACACAGGGGATGTCACCACACTATCAGCACAGCCAAACAGGGCTAGTTGGCTAGTAATGCCAATAGTGCGCTCTGCTACTGTGTCTATTACCATTGTCAGAGTACAGATAGGTATGTTTTGGTAACCCACAACTGCCACGTGTGGTTGTGTCACACAGTATGACCTTGTGTGGGTCTTTGTACATAACAATGCATGCCATTGCCTAAACCAGCAATGGCATTGCACACATGATGTATGTGTGTGACACATACACATAAATACCTGTGACCTGCAGTAGTTACCATGTCTGACACATGCCTTGAGTGGATAAATGGTATTTGCAATGTATACCAATATGACTGTGTCTTACTGTGCAGGGTCCGCACGTGGTATGTGTCTATACAGTGTGGGTGTATATGGTAAAATACCTACAGCAGGGGATACACATCTGGTCTGGGCCATACAGTGTACATGTAGTCGATGTACAGGTGCTGCATGTTCCCACCTGTTGTGGTAGTGGTAACATGTCATTCCACTGCAATTCAGTGACCACATGCTGTGAACCCTTCAACTAGTGTGTTGTAGCTACAGTAATGCTCACGCACAATGTTTGGCTGGATGCAGTCCTGCCATATAAACACAGTTCTTGAGACTGTCATATTGCCAGTGTTGTTATGGAGGATAGGTGGTCTTCCTGTGTATGGGAGGGTTGTGTGTGCCAGGCTATGAACCAGATGGCAGTCCGACACACTGTTAGCTTGTGCCAACAACCTGGAGGTGTGTGTATCTGTGGTACCTTGGGATACCACCCCCCTGTCCATGTGTGTTACATGTGTAGGGGACGACAGGCATGGTATGGGGCATAACCTGTCAGTGATGGGTAACACCTGTGAGCCATGAATCAGGAATGTGGTACTGCACAGACATTGCAGTTCACCATGCTGAGGACAGTGTCCGGTGCATGCATCTTCCGGTGTACACTGCTGTTGTTGTGTAGCAGCACTGTTAGTGTCCTAACCTGTGTGATACCCACGGAGGTGGCTATGTAACCCATGTCGTGCAGCATAAGACAGTATGTGTGTACCAAGGAGCTTTGCCATTATACATCGGGCCATGGGTGTCACGTGCAAGATGACCCTTGCACATCATTGTGGCTTCCCTAGCATGTAAGCACACATTGACAGCCAGCGGATACCCTATGAATGACAGTGGAGACTGAGCATAATGTAGACATACAACACCCTTCCCACATATAGTAGTAGCATACCTGGTGAGGGTATGTTGGCAACCAAGATCAGGCTCATACTGGCCTGTGCCACATGCTGAGAGATCCATTCTATGTTCCCCATCATGTAGTCCAGGGAGGTATGTCTCAGGTCAGCCATACTGGCATGGTCAATGAGTGAGTCATATGTGTCCATGCCTCTGACTGACCTGTATGCATGTGTTCTGTGGTGGACCATAGTGCCCCTGAGGCATATCACTGTGACCTTCACCAGATACAGCCTGTTGAGCGAGACCCCAGTGCAGCACCCAAGACAGGTACCTGACACGTCTGTAGCAGGTGTGTTGTGTAGCCCTACAGGCTGTGAGTGTGTGGCACAGGGGATGTGTGTGCCATGTGTGGCATGTGCTCTGTTCCGACGAAACATATGCCTGTGTGCCAGCTGCAGAGGTGTGTGATGCTCAGGCAGGATGCTATTCTGAGTCCCCACGTATGCCCCAGTGTGTTCAGCATGCTGTCAGTGCATGTCAATGTCTGACTTGTATTGTAGTCACTGTAATATATTTTATTTATTTATTTATTTATCCTACATTTGTTGACCGGGATAGTCCGACTGGATGCATGTCCATTTCCAGGGGAGGCCCGAGGAGAAAAGCTACAAGGGTAAGCAGATACAGCATTACATAATACCAGCATTACATATTACAAACAGATTATTTACAGAGATTACATAAGTAAGCAAGTTAAACATGTTTCACAGGTTAATGTTAGTCCTGAGCACAAGTCAGGATTAAATTAAATTACACAGTAAACTGGTTAACAGATTTTACACATTTAAGTTAGCCAGGCTTGATACATTGACATAGCCAGTTAAGTGACAAATGTTGTTTGAGTCTAGTGTTAAATTGACCTAAGGTGGAAAGTAAGGTAATATCAGCTGTAAGTGAGTTCCAGGATCTACTTACAGAGTTTGCAAAGAGAGAATCACCGGCTGTGTTATTAAATTTGCTAGTCTGAATTAGTAGTTTGTTAGAGGATCGAAGCGGTCTAGGATTGTTATAGGGGGTGATAATATTTGAAGTGCAGGAGTATTGTCCGGATTATAGAGGATTTTATAGGCCATAATCAGTTGGTTATACTGTATTAGGCTGGGTATTTCAAGCCAACCAAGCTGATTTAGATTGATGCAATGATGTGTCCTAAAAGGCAGCCCAGTGGCAAACCTGACAATATGGTTGTAGCAAATTGAGTGTTTAAGGACAGTCTTGTTCATATTCAAGAGTAGAGGGGATGCATACAGAAGGGTTGAAAGAAGGTGTGAGCGAGCTATGGCACCTTTAGCTGGAGGGGTTCGGAAGGCTTTTATTCTGTAAAGTGACCCTAGTTTTTTATTGATGGCTTTGATAATTTGGTTAACATGTAGGTCACATTTGAGATTATTGTCTATGATGACACCTAATAGTTTAGTAGATGGGTCAGGGTAGATTATTGTGCCATTAGTTGATGTTATGGTAAAGGTGAAAGCGGTAGACCTACGTGTTGGTGAAATAACAGCAGTTTAGTTTATTTGGGATTTGGATCAGACGATGTTCAGAAAGCCAGTTTTCTATTGTATTAAAGGTGGTCTGGGTAGCTGACCATAACTCTACTGGAGGTGTGGCTGAGCAGATCAGAGTAGAGTCTTCAGCATATTGGATACAGCTGACTTTTGGGATGACAGTATAAAGGTCGTTAATGAAGATGGAGAACAGCAAGGGCCCTAGTATAGAGCCTTGTGGTACTCTGAGGGTGTTAGGTAGAAGGTTAGAGAGTTTGTTCTGCCAGAGGCCAGCCTGCTGTCGACCATGCAGGTAGGATTGAAACCATTGGAAGGCTCCAGTATCTAGACAGAATGTTTGCAGGGTGTGGATTACAAGTTGGTGATCAACCATATCGTATGCCTTGGAAAGATCCAAAAAGAGGGCTGAGGATATATAATTAGTGTTGCAAGTATGGTTTATGGTGTTAGTAAAGGTTAGGAGGCCTGAAGTAGTGCTGTGATGAGGACGGAAGCCATGCTGAGTGTCTGCCATAAGGCGATTTTGGATTAGGTGGTGCATGAATTGTCTATGAATAAAGTTTCCATAATCTTTGCAAGTGGAGAGAGTATAGCTATTGGCCTATAATTAGAGAATTCAGTAGAGCTGCCTCCTTTGTGAAGTGGGATTACATAGAATATTTTCCAGATGGTGGGAAATTTAGATTCTACCATGGTTCGTTTGATTAGTTTTGAGACGGGGTAAGCAATAGCATCATCTGATTTTGATAGGTACTCGGCAGGGAGTTGATCAGCAGAAAGTGTAGTGGGTTTCACTGTTTCAATCAAGGTACGGAGAAGTGAAGTGGCGACTGGTTGACAGCTGAATGCAAGTAGATTTCTAGGGGTGCTACTTTCAGGACCAGGGGAGCTAGGAGGTAGATGGCTAGCTAGGGCTTGAAATGTCTCAGTAAAGAATTGGTCAAAACTATCAGAAACATCTTCAGGAGTTTTATCAATAGTAGCAGCAGGGATTGGGGTTGAAGTTTGTCCAGGATGTAGTATATATGAGATGCCACCTGATAGGGTATGGCATTACTGGGTTCAGAGAGCTCAGTCCCCAGATTGGCTGTGTGGTGGCATCCCACACATGTGTTGTACGTTCCTGGCCAAGGGTGATGGCTGACTGCATACATGTGGCAGCTGTGACATTGCCACATGACTCACATAAACCACAACTGGACCATAGAGGTGATTCACAGGTTACCTTTGCACATGCTACCCTAGTAGTGTGATTGCCATGGTGAGTACCAACACATAGGGCCAATGGGGAACAACATACTGAAGGTGTGTATGTGTGGGTGTACCGCTACTGTTTCATAGCACTGGCATATATGACTGCACACGTGGGTAAATGCCAGGTAAGACATGTGCAATGTGTCACAGGCAACATACATGCGTACAGGACAGACAGTGAAGTTCTGTCATGTGTAAAGTTGACATACGTATCGTACGCTATGCAGATGTCACTAGGAGTCTACAGAAGCACTGTAACTCTGCATTGCAGGTGTAAGCAGTGTTCCAGGGAACCCCAAGCGAACATGCATGCAAACAAAGCTACAGTAAGCAGGGCTGGAAGTAGTGCATTGTACAACAAAGAAGGGGTAACAATAACAGTAAGTAACAATGCAAATATGTAGGCACTATCAACATGTACCCAGGAATACACAGCGCAGATGCCCATGGTAGAACTGATATTATGTCATAGTTATTTGTGATTTGGATTACATTGGTACTGCACACATATCTACATGCGTGAACATCCACATTGCATAGTCGTTGTGGGCAACTTGACACCATTACTGTACATGTCCACCATTGCATATCACTACTTGCATTAGCTTTCCCCCTGTGCTACCCATGTATGCGGCTATCTGTTGACAACCTTACCACCGGCATGCAATTATGTGCAGCTGTTACACTTTGGTATGTACTATGGGTGCAGATAACAATTCAGGACATTCATACAGTTACTGCAGCAGGCATGCTGGGATATACACACAGTCATAGCAGCACACTGTACTGTTACCAACATGATACTACTAATACACTTCTATGTAGTCACCCTGTGCATCAGCAATGTGTTTACCTGTTCCCGGAATGATGTTGGAGATTGCAGGAGGTGGCACAGTGTCATCATATGCACAGGGTGTGGATTAGGTATGCCTGAGTCAGCCACTGATACCACCAATTGACATGTGTGTGTATGTGTGTTGGTGAGGGGCAGCAGTACAGGGTGGAGCAGTGTTGATGCAGTGTGTGCGTGTATGTGGTCGCCCTAGGTGTTAACATTTCGCATGTGTGTATGCATGCACACAGTTCCACCTCATGGCTGCCATATACAGGGGTTTGACTGCACCTGGCAGGTCATACAGATCAGTGTCTGTGGGCACGGACACGGTACCTGTGCCTGGCAGGGGTGCTACGGACCGTATCCAGTACTAAACCAGACTGGGTACTGTCATCAGAAGTGGGAGTGTGTTAACTGGGCACAGGTCCCTGTTGGGACTGTCCAGAGCCACGTGCACGTGGTCTCCTGGGGCGTTCTGATGACAGCACAGACCCAGCATTGCTGGGGCTGCTGCTGGCACTATGGGGGCGTGCACGAGCCTGTTGTCGTCCGCGCCGACTGCCAGCTCCTGCTGTTGCCGGCATACGGCCACATCAACGCCGCAAACGCCCACCATTGCCCTGGCTCATGGACATTTGGTTGTTGAACTGCTGTAATATGTCCCCACAATGTCTGTCTATGACATTGGTGAAATTACGGATAGCATCCGCAATGTCATGCATACTGTCTGTCATGGCTGTGCGACATGCTCTCAGCTCCCTTAGACCCTGTCTGGTGTACCTTTCCATACGCGACTGTGCCTGCATGACAGTCCGAAACATAGCTGAGGTTGACAGACCTCTTTGGGCATGTCGGCCAGAGGCAGTACGCCCACGGATGCACCCACGAGAACCCATGGGCAACTGTCTGTGTGGTACCATCGGAGGACCCTGCCCATGGCTGCTGTGTGGGGACACATGTGACACAGGTACCACATTACCCTGGTTTATGCCCACTGTATCCTGTCCATCACCTAGGGACAATGGTGACAAAGGATGTACTGGCAGGATGACTGTGCGCAA
Organism: Protopterus annectens; assembly: GCF_019279795.1. NCBI lineage: Eukaryota > Metazoa > Chordata > Ceratodontiformes > Protopteridae > Protopterus > Protopterus annectens. The sequence continues at coordinate 1,596,345,066 of NC_056731.1, forward strand.
TGATGGGGTTGACAGCTGTGTACTGTCAATTGGCTGACCAATGGCGGACCCTGACACACCTTCCTGTACCATTACACAAATATCATCATTACCAGTACCCGTGGCACAAGATTCAGGTTCCCTGCTGCAGGTCACCAGAGCAGCACCAGAACCTGTGGGAGGAAGACAGGAAACACAGTTTACAGTCTCCAGACATTGTTACCAGTGATGCACTTCTGCACACATGCACACATGCACACATGGACACATGCACACATGCACACATTCACACATGGACACAGGCACACATGCAGACATGCACACGTGGACACATGCACACAGGCACACATGCACACATGCACACATGGACACATGCACACATGCACACGTGGTCACATGCACACATGGACACATGCACACATGCACACGTGGTCACGTGCACACATGCACACATGCAACCATGCACACGTGGACACAGGCACACATGCACACATGCACACATGCACACATGCACACGTGGACACAGGCACACATGCACACATGCACACGTGGACACAGGCACACCTGCACACATGCACACATGGGCACAGGCACACCTGCACACATGCACACATGCACACCCTGCAGTATACACACAGAGCACTACTGAGTTACACTACTGTTACTAGCATTATCAGGACTATTATAGGTTATGTTAAACACACTCACCAGCATGGATGGCCTGCCTTGCTGTAACCCTGGAGGGACCTGCAGAAATGATGAGATTAATGTCAGTGGGCACAACTGTGCCATTGATATTGCATATGATACAGTGTACAGAACAGTCAAGTGTACATATGGCATATTACCTGCACGTTCCATGTTGTGCTGCTGTGTGGAACCAGCCTCCATCATAATGCAGGTGTACTGCTGTTGCTGTTCCGGGGCTGGAGCCACAACACTTAGGAGTAGCCCCTCCAGTCTGGTGAGGGGGGGATGTGTGGCCACCCCACCTCCTGTGGCAACCTGTTGCCTGTGGATATCTGATGCACGCTGACGGACACTTCGGATTAAATCACTGCAGTGATGTCGTACCTGTTCATATGTCCTGTTATGCGTGCCAATATCATTTACCCTACGGACAAGGTCTTGCCACAGTGCAGCCCTCTCCTGCTGATTCTGACTGGTGCGGGAATACAGGATGTCATATTCCCGCACCAGGCTCTGGTGGATCTCCTCGTCTTCTGCTGCAGAGTAGGCGGGATTACGCTGACGCCATCTCCTGGAAGAGAACACAAACAGGATATCAGCAGACTATGTCAGCAATATATGGCACACATACTATACATGATACTCATGTGTAGTGATATACTACTACTCCCATATGTTGCATGTGTGTGTGTCGTGGTGGATACAGAGGTACATGGCCAGATATCAGTGCTCAGCCAACACCTGTGCAACAATACCCGCCACATTCCACACAACATAGTAGCATGCCCCATCGGTCAGCACACACTGACAGGTCCAATGCACAACCTCACTCTGGGGGTTCATCCCAAGGTACTGTATGTGGGACACCATCCACTACTGTGATGTGGACAGAAGTTACTCGGCCTGGATATACATATCCCACCACCACCACCAGCACAGTAGACTACTTTGATATGTATGTGATTAGACAGTTATTCACTTGCTGGGACTGAGATGGTATCCATGCAGCACACTGGGACAGTGGAAGCCACAACCCACACTGCTGACCCCTTTGCAAATGCTTACCACGGACATGCCACAGATTGCATGGAACTTGCACACACATTTCTAACCCAGACCCTATGCACAAAGGTTAGGCATCCTGTCCGGTAGACCCCAGACAGAGGCAGATTGTATAACAATAGCAGGAGGCTACTGCAGGACAGAGCACATTCACATTAAGGGAAGGCATCTGTGGTCAGCACTGGTACTATGCTACGGTCCATCATAACAACGGCCACGGCCTACTCTGGGAGGGAAATGGCCACAAACACTATGGATGACCACAAGGCCTTCTTCAGTTATGTTACACATATGGACCACATGCCTCAGATATGCTCTGTGTTAAGACACACCTACTTAACATTCACCAAACACACTGATATTGGCAACAGTCTTGCAGACAGGTTCGGTGCACGTATCCCCCCTCCTTCTCCCCCACCAGTTGAAATATTTATCACAGCTGTATGTATCCTCCCTATCATCTCACATGTCCAGGTGAGGGCTTCCCTCAGCAGAGCAGAACACACAGCATCACTGTGACCTCATGGTATCCCTGGATGTGTGCTACCTGCACTCCGAGAGGACATACAACTGCATATAACACTGATAATTTATCTTGGCCGTACTACAGGATATGTACCTGGACAGTGGCATACAGCGACAGTGGTCCCACACCACTAAGGAGGCACCTCGACTGACCCAGGGAACTACCACATCATATGCATAACTGGCCTGGTCTGCTAAGCTATGGAATTATGCAGTATGGGATGCATATGCAGTGATATCGGGTACCTGCAGACACTTGTTCCCAGCCAGTGTGCCTTTGTGATGGGCTGATCCTGCTTTTTGAACCTGGCTGACCTTTCAAAGCAGTCACTACAGCCATTGCTGGGGCAACGCACAGACAACTGCTGCCAGGATCATGGCCTAAGACTGATTGACATGTAATGTATGGTCATCCCCTTTTGGTGGAACTACGTACACACAACATATCACATGGACATACCTATAGATACAGACCTATGACACATTTGGAGGGTTCACAGTATGCACACTATTAACCTGCTACTTTGCATTACCTGTGTTTGTCGCAGCTGGTTGCATTACCACTGCTTCTGCTTGCTGATGCTACTGTCACTGCTGACAGCTTAGAGTCACAGAGTCACAGTGTATCATTTTTTTTTTTTTTTGTTCTCTCTCTCTCAGTTTTCTCAATCCCTCTGTCTGCTTCCAGACATTGCAATGAATGTATTGCATGTGTGGAGTGTTAGTACTGGATGCTTTTGTAGGTATCTGCATAGGTCCATGTGATGGCCTCTGCACCAATTGTAAGCCAGCATTTGCTAATTGCATACAGCCAGTTGTGTACTGATTGCAGTTCTCACTGTGATTTCAGGTCAGTGCTATAAAAGGGTATGTGGGATAGGCGTTGCCTTTCAGATTGTAAGGGCTGGGACCATGCTGGTATGCTGTGGACAGTGTTCTGTGAGTGCAAAGGTTAGTACCTCTCTCATGATTCAGGCTGTGTTGTAGATTCACATTTCTCCATTCCTCTCTCATGTTCCCTGTAGTAAGTGTGTATGCACAATGACTCCTACAACTATATATAGATATATATTTATATATATATATATATATGTACATATACATACATTTATATATGTACTTTAACTGACATTATTACCTACAAGCTACCAACTAGCATGGCTGTTTGTGTTCACACACTACTATTATGGGAATCCAGTAGTTTTGACAGTAATTCTACATGACATGCTTTGGGTACTACACATCCTATATTCCCTTTACATTCATCCCTACTATTACATGTTATATTTATTTTAGCACAATGTTCTTGTGTAAGAGTCATGGCTTAGTGGTAGGTCATACAGACTAGTGTTTCCAAGGTCCTGGGTTCGGGACTGACAGTGGGATTTTATTTTGCTTTTGAACTGAGTACAGGACCTGTCAATCAAAGTGACTAAGGCACTTTTAAGCAGTTGTAACCGGGTTAGCGCTGGTTTGCGCGGAGCTCATGCATGCGCACTGGCGGTTAGCTCCGCGCACACAAGCGCACACCCGCGCTATTTTCTTTGAAAGAAATGAAAATGGGGAGACAGGAAAGTGGTGAAAAAGGGGTCACAAAGTGGGTAAGACAGTAGGGAAACAAGCTTGGGATTTGCAGGAGGGATGTAGGTAAGGCCCATAGCTGCCCATTTCTTCATCAGCAACAGCTGTGCATATGTATGTAATTTGGTGTGACATTTGAAACCTTCCACCCCTGAGAGAGGTGTCAGGACAACAATAATACTTGTACAGCCAATTGTAATTGATAGATTCCATGTCCAGCAGACATGTGTGCAGAATAGGCAGCTATGTATGGGGCGTAATTTTTTTGTGGGTACAGAGTGCCCTTTTTTTTTTTTTTTCAGGTGAGAGTGGTATGTCAGGTGAAGGAAGTCAGTACAGCTGGGGAGGTAGGTTGGGTAGGTAAACAGACAAGACAAACAAGACGCATACAGGGGCGGTGTATGACACGTGTGGGGGGATTACACAATTGACGGGGATGGAGGTTTGGATATCCAGAGCCCATGAGCCCACAGATGGCAACAGTGGAACTGATATCCCCACCCATAGGCAGTTGCCACTGTTCCTTCACTGCCCAGGACGGGGCTGTGCTGGGGTCTGTGTAGGCCAGGCAACATGCATGCCCATTAGTTGTGCCACCTGTGCATCAAGCTGGTGTAGGGGCTCAAGAACAGAGTCCCGAATCTCCCTATGCACCACAGTCCGGACGCTACGGAGGGTGAGTGGTGGTTCTCCTCTGGCCACACTTGCAGAGGGGGGGTGAGCCCCATCCCCTGCAGCGCTTCCACCTGCAGGTGGCACAGGGCCACCGGAGGAGGGTCCAGACTCGGCACTAGTGCCAGGTGCACTCGCCAGCTGAGGTGGGAGAGGTGGGTCCGCTGGAACCCGCCTTCCCTGTCGTCCTATGTTTTGCATTATGTCATGACAGTTTGGGTTAGTGACATATAATACCATTCGCAATTAGTTGTAACAGCATGCATTAGTATTCCCTTTAACCAAACACCCAGATATTCACACCATTGAACAGTGTGCATAACACATGCATGATTTGAACATCAATACACAGTCCAACAACATGCAGGGTTAATTGATGGCAACAGGCCATCAGGTTTGTATGTATGAACAGGGCAGATGCATCAACGGACATACAAATATATATGACCCAACAGGACAAACGTCCAGGGGTGTTAATTGTGATTGCACATACCATTTTCACGTGGAATGGGTTATATGTGGTTATAGGGTGGGGTGAAGAAAATAATATTAACACCTTCAAATACCAATACATATGCTGTACATTTCTAATAGCTACAGATATATACACACTACTGTTCTAACTACAGTTTCCTATATGATAACTATTTCAACTTGGTGATAGGACTGTTACTGCAACATCAATATACATTTTATTATTCTTCATACACACTCATATCTAGCTTTGTTCAGCTACATCATCCTGCTACATTTGCTTTATATAGCTGTAGACAAGTGTGGATGTTTGGTATATCAGACAATCATCCTATCTGCATATTGCAGACTGAGAGCAACATATCCAGATTTTGGGATACACATTCCAGATGCAGCAACACTTTGAACAGATTTCACTGTTTGGTTTTGATTCTCGCATGCATTTCATTCTGTCTTGACTGCAGTATACTTTATTCAGGGGTTATTACTACTGTATTGCTGGATTCATGACACTTTCTCACACTCTCTCACTTGCTTTCATTTTACTATTCAGGATGGTACTTACTTCTAGGCTTTATTCACATGTTTTACCTGTAGTTATTACAATCCTTTCCAGCAGTCTCACTTCTGTCATGTTTCAGTATTTCAACAGGGATATATTTCACACATGTGATTTCATCATCTTCTGCAGCTATACTTTTCAGCCTGCTGCAGGTTGTGTACTATTTTCTTACAGGTGGGGCATTTTTATTTCAGAATTTATGTCAGACATTTTCATTTTTCGGTTTAACTTACAGGCTGAAACACACTTTTGTAATCAAGCAATACTTGCAGACACTTTCACACTGTTACTTGCACATTTTATTCCTTAGTGACTACACTGCACTCTTTTGCTGACTGTCATACTTTTATATTTCTTTACAGTTACTGGTAGTGGATTACTGACCTGCCTGGTGGCGCAACCGCACCAGCCTATCGCCATAGGCTCTGCGGTTCACAGAATGGACACCTGCAGCTGTAATATAAATGAAGTAATATTGGAATACACATCTCCATAATATCAGCTAGTTTAATTTCTTACATACATAATTAAATGTAACTTACTCAGTAGTGGGGCGTTGGGCATTTGCCGGGTCTCCTGGATCCAAAGGTTCAGTTGGTCCTGCTTGCGTCTCTTCAGGTCCGCATGGTGGTGACGGACCTGCTCACCAGTCCTTGGAATCCCTGTGGCACTGGTGAGATCATGAGCCAACCGGTCCCACGCATCAGCTCTGTATGCTCCCCAGAGGACCTGGCCCTGCATGAGTTGGGCCTCATGATTGTGGACTAGGAGCCAGACCATGTACCTGGACTCCTCAATGCCCCACCTCTGTGCTCGAAAGCAACTACCCTCTCCTACTCCTGTCATTCTGCCTGCAGTTCAGTTCTACAATCATTTATGCTGTGTATTCCCGCCTTTGGGGCTTATATAGTCCGTTTGTCCCGCACATATCTGTGATTGGCCATTTTGGAATTGTATCAACTTCACTAAACCTGCATTGTCATGCTCCAGTTTGTATTCATTCCTATATATTAGCTATTATTGCATTTCTAGGTACTGCTGTCATGGCTTAGTGGTTTGGTACCTTGACTACGGTGTATAGTATCCTGGGTTTGAACCTGGCCACTGCTTTTTATTTTTCATGACTGTCTAGACATGTTGAGGGGTGTGTCTGTGAAAGGCAGTTTTGATATGGCTTGCTCAATGTTGCCTGTCGGTTAGCTTGTTTGCGCGGTGCGCAGCTCCGCGCAAACGGGGTATGCTGGTTTAAGCCTCATTTGGCTATCGGCACGCATATTACGCTCAGCTGAGCTAGGGGCACTTAAATTCAGCGTGTTAAACCACTGCTCAGTTACAGGCACTCATTTTGCACCAGTTAAACCACTGCTCACATACGGGCAGATGCACTCACCCTGTTAAACTGTAGCTCAGCTATGGGCACATCTGGCATTTTTTATTCTTTTGTTACCTCACATTTCTTCAATATAAATGGGCTATTTCATTACATTTTACATAAAATGTGGTTTTATGTGTACATATTTGTCAGGGACTTGTTTCGTGCTTATTTTGCTAAAAATAAAAATTGGTGTTGTGGGGGCTCGAACCATGAATGCCTGCTCTTCAGCCAACATCTCTACCGCTACGCTATTGCTTCCTCGCTTACTTTGCATATTTAGTTCTTATATGCTTTCCCACTGACTGCTAACTGTAGCTGTGCTACGGGCACGCCAGCATAACGAGCGCACTCACGGTTAAACTTTTTTACAATTTAAAAAAAATATATAACATGTTTATTTATATGTTTTCTGTTCATAGTCTGTGGGGGCATGTGTTGCGTCGTGTTTATTCACCTTTCCGTGGACTCTGTCGTGGGTGTTTACTTTGGGCACTTTTCCTCTTCTGGGGGCGTGTCCGCTTACAGGGCTCGGCCTACGGACACGCCCCCTACTGTCTTACATGGACCGTGTTAGCCTTAGGTGTGATTCAGCATGCTCTCATGAATATGCATAGCATGCTGACATCACTCCGTTTAACTGCAGCCTCTGTGTATGAGTTATAACTCTTACACGGAGGCTTTGTGAATCCTGTCCATTATTTTTGTTTATGCATGTATCTGTTTATTCAATAATAGTCAGACTTCTGAGGTGTACACATTCAATAAAGTACTGGCAATTGGTGTTCACAGAGTCAGTATATGGATGGAACCCACTGACTCCTGCTGTCATTTGATAACAGTTGAGCGGTTGTTGATCTAGTTTGCTATAGTTAGGCTGTAATACATCAATGCAACTGTTCTTTTTTATTTTATTATTTGATTGCAGTCGGACATATGAGTTATATACAGTCAATAAAGTGGCTATAACTAAGAGGTACTGAGGCAATCTGTTAAAGTGACTACCCTTGGGTGTAATTTGATCAAAGTTAAGTTTGATGTGATTTGACAGGAATAGTTTATGTTTAAATAAAACAGTCTGAAATATATTATGGTTTGTTTTTCTTTTGGCTTTCCGGTCCGCTAATGATTGGCAGTAGATTTTTACGGTGCCGAGGTGCCAGCTCGACGCCCAACCTTCAATGAAGGCACGCCCTTTCACGCATGTCTTTTGAATGCTACTCGACCATGGGGAGGACATGCAGACTCCACACAGAAGGTGCTCCAGCTGAGAATCGAATGGGAGAACGTCTTGCTATGCGGTGACAACACTACCACTGCACTACCACGGCTTGAAATATATTATGATGATTATTATTTTTATGTGATAATCATTCAAATGAAGTGAATACAGTCAGTAAAGTGGCTGTAATGAGTGGGAAATTAGACAGTTTATCTATGAAAATGACTGACCTCAGCTGTTGTTTATTCACATTTAAACAGAAACTGATGTGGCAAAATATAGCCCTACCCCATTCCAGCTAGCCCAACCATTCAATGTTTAATGCATGCTCCTTACTTTGAAATCACCAGCTGCCACTGAACATGACCTTAAATGCACAATCTGAAGGAGAAAGATTTTATTAATAGGGTTAAATAAAGGGATGATGTAATACCTTACCCTGTATGTCTTAGGTTTTACTGAAAAAATGAAAGAAGAGTTGTGAGAGTTGGGAGGGTGGCTTAAAAGGGGTTGGGAGGGTGGCTTAAAGGCTAAGGTGCTTGCCTTGCAAACACAACATGCAGGATTTGAGTCTCACAAGGGATAATTGGCTAAGCTTAAAATGGCTTGCAAGGGCAGTTAGCTTAGTACTAAACTATGAACCTATGAGAAAGCACTTATTAAGCAGAAGATATATTAAGAGTTCCTCAAACAAAAATCATCAAAGCCATTAAGCAAAATTTAATACCCTATTCTTCAATATAAAATTTGTCTTCTAGAAATATCTTTATTTAATGATTATCTATAAATATGGGATGCTTAATCAACAGCCCAGTTCATTGAAATCCATTTTAGGTTTGGCTGATTAAACAGGCAATTTAATGAAACTTATTTTATGCCCACATTCCCCACGCATGATGATACCCCACAGCTCTCTTTCTAATAAAGTCTCAGATGTTATCAAACTTCAGTTATACTTCCCATCGATGACTGGCCCAATCAGCTGGGCTGTCTTGATCATAATCATGTTAATGAATTGGAATGCTGTGAAACAACTAAATACTACTATATAGATGCACAAAACATAATGAAGTGTTTGGTTGAAATTTGTAAATTTCAAGTGGCAGACAACAAGAAAAATCTATACAGCTAGGTTATGAAAGCAGAAGTATAGTCCTGTTACAAAATGACCAAACATAACGACTACTTTTTCTAAGAACTGTAGTTTCACTACAAAAATAACAAACAAGATCATGAATTACCAGGAGAACCATCCTGTACAGGATTTACCATTAACAACAATTTGTAGTTAAATTATTGCACTTTCAAATGTTATTTCCATTTCAAGCATGAAAATATGATATTCATGAAGTTATATGCATGTTATCATCATTGCTGTGAAAATGAACAGGCCTCATGCTTGCACTCTGAAGTTGCAGCCTATCGGATCGTTTGCTTGTTTTTCTAATTACACTAGAAGCTATCTAAAGGTCCATAAACAGGACTGTCTGCTTTTTAGCTAAGTGCAGCATGCCTATAGGCTGGATATAACCTAACACAGTATCAGTCTAGCCTTTATCTGCCATTTAGTACTTTGTATGTACTTTACTTTTGCTAGAATGAAAACAAATTTGTGAGGCACATTGTATATATGTTTTCTATTCTAAGTTACCATTTAGTTGAATTTACCAGCTTGTAATTTAAATTTTCATGTATTAGTTATATCTTTACAGCTACTACAAAATATAATTTCCATTTCAAAAATGTCAAAATTCAATCACTTTAATTGTCAATTCAGACATTTATAAGCCTGAAAATAAAATATTATTTATATCTCCTTTAGAATAATCAGTTCTTTCTCTACATATTGTATGTACTAACATGACATCATAGCAAATAGAGGCCTTATGTAGGTCATTTTGGAATTCTTTCTGACACTGTGATACATGCAATACTTTTTACCATATTCATCATATTTTGCTTAATGGTTTCTGACACATTCTGGTAAAATGTGTCCCTTTCAGCCTTGTCATGTGCTGCCTACTTTGGTCTATATACAAATGAAGAATTTCTGGTAAGTGTATGTTTTTCTTTACTAATAGTAACATTATGAACTTTTATTTTTAATAACCATTACTTCTCTTGATTATAGATAACAAAGTGTTTACATTGGCCACAATACAACACTTTTAGAGTTCTTTCTACCTTAAAATGATTTACTGTGACCTGTCTTTTCTTATCAATATATGTTTTCAGTTTGCTCAAGATAGTTTGTTTCCCAGAGAATGTTGTTAGATTTTGGTCCTATTTTTCTTCGATAATAAACTGATTTGGAAATTTAAGAGTGTAGTTGAACGTCACACTTACAGGTGACACTTCTACAACTGTATGTGCTGTACTTCTGTAGTCTCTCAGAATTACAGAAATGCTTCCCATTTAATGGATACAGTTTTCACTTTATCTATGTTATTGCATGAACTTCTTCACCATTATGTTTACATATGGCAACATGAAAGATATTTTTGTTTAATATATTCACAACTTTGCACAAATTAGTAAAATAAAAAGTTAGTCACTAGAGAGATTTTGTCACTTTTAATAGGCCGTGGGATTCTAAATGTAGCAAATATCTTGTCCAGTACTGGAAGAACAGTCCTCAAAGCTGCTGATTATTTTTAAGTTCCACCAATGAAAGTCTGACATATTTTCAGTTAGGGTGAACAGATGCATTATTTGATTTACAAGAACACCTGAATCAATACTACCTTCTAACTACTCCGTTTTTGTAGATTTGACATGAACTCAGGGAAACTTACATTTGTGGGTGCATTTGTCATGCACATTATACAGTCATTCAACATAAAATCTAAAAACTGCTCTATTCCTGAAAATCAAATTAGTTTGCATTGATACTGTGGTCTTTTTCTGCACTAAAATCAGGTTTGTGGGCTATTTTAATTGGCTTTCTTAATAAAGTTGCAGTAATTAGCAGTCTGTTGCATTTCAATTAGTTATTTTCGTTAGCTGGTGCTTTGCATCCATCAGAGAGATCACCAACTGAAGCTGATGGGACATCAGTTTAACATCTCACCTAAAAGATGATGACATACTCAGGAATGTAGGATTCCCTAACGGTGCACTACAGTGTCAGCAATCTAATCACTTGGAGTAAGGAGAAAATGCACAATCCTTCAGATCTTCCAGCATCAAAGGCAAGTATGCTACCTATTGTCCCACTGGCACTGATAGTTGCAAGCATCTCTCTAAGGCCAAGAATACTCCATCACTGGGCCTGGAAAGTATCCCAGGATGCCTTTTATACAGCATGAAGCATGACTTATCAGGCTCTCTGGAATTGCTATTTAGCTGCATTCTTTAAACAGGCTTTGTGCCTCACAAATAGAGAACAGCCACAGTAATCCCTCTGCACAAAGCTGGGCCATCTACAGGCCCATAAGTCTCACTCATCTCATATGCAAAGCTATGGAAAGAATTATGGAAATGATCAGTAATGACATAGGAAACCTTCAGTCACTGGACCTAACCTAATTTAGTTTCGTCAGGGGAAGGTCATGCCTACTCAGCCTGGTGGACTTCTTTGAGAAGGTCATCAAAGCAATGGATGAGAGCAAAATAGTTCACTCTACCTTTCTAATGACTGGTGCCAAAGTCATGGCCTCAAGCTAAATACAAAAAAGTGTATCATCATACCATTTGGCAAAAGCACTGCCTCTACTGATTACCATATCAACGGCAACCCCCTAAGCACACAACCTGTGGTAAGAGACCTGGGCACTCAGGCTAACAACCTCACATTCGACCATCATGTAGCAGCAGTGGTCAGAAAAGCCTTTTACGTGGTTCATCTCATAAGTAAAGGTATTGCATCCAGAATAAAGGAGGTTATTACCTATCTATACTCCTCCCACATTAGACCAATAATTGAGTATAATTTCCCATTTGGTATGTACCTCACCAAACATCTGCACCAACTGGAAAGGCCACTGAAATACCTCACAAAGAGAATCCATGGCCTCCAACACCTGTCCTATATGCACAGGCTCAGATCACTATCATTCTATTCAGTATCGTACAGATTGTTCAAGGGTGATCTGTGTCTTGCCTACAAGGCAAATTTAGACCCTACCCTACTAGAGATGCTCCATATCTGTAGGTCTAACTCCTCGTGAATTACCTGCTCAAAAGGCCTGAATCTAATATGCAACATCAACAAAACCTGCTGGTGAGGCAAGTTTGTCTCCCAGAGGCTGCCCTATCTCTGGAATAGACTTCCCATACATGTCAAGCAGAGCACCTCGTTGACCCTCTTCAAGTGCAACCTTGATGAGTGGATGGGAAACCACAAATTGTCCCAGGGGTTCCACCTATGTCCCTCATAGACAGGGGTGACAGGTGCTGACTGAGGTTTCTTTTTGGGGATAAACTCTTGGTTAGGCTTGTAAGGACCCCAGGGCCATTATCCTGGTAACCTCCTATAACCCTATGATCCTATCTTGACCTGGCCAAGGCATTTTGACACAATACCCTACTTGAGCATTGCTGACAAATTCAAGAGGTTAGGACCCTTACGTCACCTGGTGGATAACCAGCTGGTTCGCATACAGGACCCAGTAAGTTAGAATTGGAGAGTTCACCTCTACCAAGAAGCCAGTCACAAGTGGAGTACCTCAGGAATCAGTCCTGGGACCTCTCCTTTTTAGCATTTACTTCTTTGAAATCAAGGCCAATGTCAATGATCTCTGGCTGACTAAATATGCAGAAGATTGCAAATTAGGAGCAGTGATAGAATTTCCCCACTGACATAGATGTTCTCCAAGAAGGGCTGACACAGACAAATAACTGATGCCCAGAGCCATGGGCTAAAACTAAATGCCAAGAAATGCATAATAGTATTCTTCAGAAAGTCATCCACCTCTGGTACCTATCATACTGTTACTGTGTAACTGTGACAATAAAGACAACCCTGGAACATATAACAATTGTTGGAGTGTACAGACCACCAAAGTCAAGTGCAGATGACCTAGAGGAATTCATACATTTCGTACATGAAACACAGGAGGGAAGAATAATATTAGCTGGGGACTTAAATTTATCAGAAACAGACTGGAATAATATTGATTCAACAATGTTAGTAAAAAAAATATTCACATAGTATACTCAGGAACAACAAATGCTTCAGATTGTAAATAAACCTACCAGGGGATGGAATATACTAGATATTGTTTGTGTTCCCAAAGAAATTACTGTAACTTCAAGTCAAGTTTTACCACCGTTGATGTGCAGTGATTATGGGGTCATAAAGGTTAATTTGTTGCTAGATAATTCTGCCAAACTGAAATCTAAGCCAATGCACGGAAGGTTAATTACAGATTATAGGGAAGCAAAACAGTTACCATATAAAATTAAATGGAGTGAGGTGTTCAGTGGAAAAACTGCAGATGGAATGTGGAAAGTTTTGAAAGAGAAATTGTTTGAGTACAAAAAGTCAAAAAAATGTTTAACATCAGGATCTAGGCACGCAACATCAGGGGGGTATATTTCCATAAGAACAAGATACCTGATTAAGGTGAGAGACAAAAAATATAAGAAATGGAAAAGAGGTTGAACTACAACTTTGAAAACTGAAATAAATAAGCTGGACAAACAGATTAAGCATAGTGTTAGACAAGATCAAGAAAAATGTGAAGAAAATTTATATAAAGATATTGAGCATAATACAAAACCTTTTTATAGATACATAAGATGTGGAAGGAGTAAAGATACACAAATTGATAAACTCTGTGCAGATTCTAAAATGTATTCTCAGACACAACAGATTATAGATATATTTACAAAATCTTATGCAAAACAGTTTGGTTCCACAAAAGGGGTGGTAAGTTGTCCTAGTGACATCCAGGTAACCCCTGATACTGGAATCAAATTCGATTATATTGAAAAAGAACTGTTCAAACTGGATTCAAGCAAAGCGCAGGGAGGAGACGGAATAAGTAACAATGACCTGAGAACACTTGAGCAAGAACTTACACTGCCATTACATCTATTATTCACTAGGTCATATAAATATGGGGAGATTCCTCAAGATTGGAGGCATGCACTTATTAAACCTGTCTTTAAGGGAAAGGGGAGTAGGACAAACCCAGAATCATATGGATCCTTAAGTCTACTTTCATGTTGTGGAAAAATAATGGAGAAGGTAATACTAGATAAGTTATCTTAGGAACTGGATAGGTTGGGACTTGAAACCATATATCAGCATGCACATGTTGAAAATAGATCTACTACCACCTGTAACATGATCTATAACAATATGACAACAGCTATGAATGAAAAATTGTGCTGTGAGATGATTTATATAGATTTAACTTCAGCATTTGACAGGGTCATGCGCAAACCACTGATCAATAAATTAGTACAACTAGGTATTGATGTACTGTTGATAAGATGGATAGCTGCATGGCTTACAAATAGGACATGGCAAGTATCACACACTAACTGGACAGGTGAAATCCTTGGTTACAGTCAAGGTATCCCACAGGGCTCTGTACTAGGCCCTTACTTGTTTAGATTGTATCTTTCAGACCTTACTTTTTCATCTGAGGTGTTCTACAGTCTATATACTGATGACCTGAAATTGGGTAAACTGATTACAAGTGTTACAGATAAGGCATGTCTGCAAAATAATTTGACTAAATTGACCATTTGGGCACAGGAAAATAATATGTTGATAAATACATCAAAAACTAAGTATATGAGATTTGGGAGACATAAACTTGAAAGGTGAATATTTAATACAGCACACAGTGATTGAAACTGTAGACTCATTTAAGGACCTGGGTATATGGGTATATTTCAGCTATGAGTTTTTCTAATCATATCAACCAATTGGCTAATGATAGTTATAGAACTATAGGTTGTATAATAAGATTTATAAAGTCTAGGAAATCAAACATAATGAAGTCATTGTTTGTTAGTTACATTAGACCCAAGCTTGAGTATGGAATAACAATATGGAAACCCTATATGAAAACAAGCATGAATAAACTGAAAAGAGTACAGCGGAAATATACTAAGGGCACCCATGGATGTGAAAATCTAAGTTATTATGAAAGACTAAAATATCTGAACTTGTACAGTGTCTCTTACAGATATTTAAGAGGAGATCTTATTCAGGTATATAGGGTATTAAGGGACAACTACTTCTGGGAATGTTTGGGGTTATCAAAAAGTACTAGAGAATCATCAGACAACCTATGTAGAAGATTCTGTAGGAATGAGAAGTGTATTAATTGGTTCTCTGACAGAGTAGCTGATGCTTGGAACAGACTATCAAATTACATTAAAGCAAGTACTAGTTTAGATATTTTTAAGAACAGCCTGGACATTTATTATGGGAACAAGTGTTTTGGCATATTGGCCAGCTAGAAGGGCTTTAATGCCCGTCCTTAAAACATATGTATGTATGTATGTATTTATATTGACAACACACCCATAAGAGTCGATCCAGTAGTAAGGGACTTGGGGATATACCTCTTCACCTCTTAGAGCAAGAAATCTGGACAAAGCCATAAATAAAAGTGGGACAAAGACCCAAAAATAGGGATAATTTTTGAATATTGCTCTTACAAACTTAGAAAGTTGATAGTGTAACAGATTTTACAATAGCATAAATTTTCTGAATGGTATGATCTGAAACTCAAATGCCTGTCATTATTTTTTAACTTCACCGTTTAATGATTTGCTACTAATTTTCCAGAAAACCACAATTTTATGAAAAATGGACCAAAAATATGAGGCAAAAGTCTAGACATTCTGTCAAAATCTGAAAGGTATGCTTGGGGACATACATAGGCAGTAATCCAGCCTTTGACCATCATGTGTCTACAGTAGTGAGAAAATCATTCTATGTTGTGCTACTTATGAACAAAGGTACGGCGTCCAGGTCCAAGGAAGTCATTGTTCCACTATATTTGGCATTCATCAGACCAATGCCCCTTTTGGTATGTACCTAACCAGGCACATCCAACAATCCAAACATTCGCATAGATGGAATACAGGGCATAAGTAATATGTCTTAAGCAAAATGCCTCAAGACCCTATCTCTATATTCTGTCTCCTAGAGACTGTTGAGGGGAAATCTATGCCTGGCATACAAGGCATTGTCAGACCCATCCTGGTGGATCTTCTGCATATCCACAAAACAAAAAGCACCAGAATTACCTGTTCTAAAGTCTTAAACCTTGTCTGTGATATAAATACGACCTGCTGGAGAGACAGGTATGTATCCCAGAGACTATCCCTTCTCTTGAACTGGTTCCTCATCCATGTGGAGCAGAGTTCCTCCCTAATTCAATTCAAATGTAAATTGGACAATTGGATGGAGCACAGAACATTCATTCCTTGTTTGGCACCTATGTCTCTAATGGACACTGGCAGCTTGTAAATGTTTCATCTTCCAGGCCCCTGCTTGTAAATCTTTCATCTCCCAAGCCCCTGCTTACACTTATCAAGGGTACGAATACTTGTCAGAGGTTTGGAATGTGGCTAGGATTTAAAAGGCCCTTGTGGTCATTAACCTAATAAATACCTATGAACCTATACGTCACTGTAACATTTTTTCTATAAAGATAAATGTAGAAATATCTGAAAGGCAGACAACAGAAACAAGCACATCTGTGAATATCTTGTTTCAATGTCAGTTACAGATGGATTGGCATAAGATTTGTTTTTATGCCCTTGCTTTTGACTTAACACAGTATTTAGGACAGATGGATTAACACTGACTTGTAAAACTGTCACATTTGGATAAGACTCATTCATTGCACTTTTAGAATTCAGAATCCTCTTTAATTTCTCAAAAGTAGATTGTGGTTTCTTTGACCATTCACAGAATATATATTTTCATTAACTATGTCACTGATTATATTGCTGTACTAAAACTGCTGATAAAATGTGAAGTATAGCTTGCTATTCCTAACAAAGTTCTTACTTCTTTTTCATATCTATAGGGTGATATAGTGTTCAATGCCTTAACCTTGTTTATTGGAGAGGTGATATCCTTTCTACTGAAAAAAATATTAATCCTTAAAACTCTTAACATTTTAATTATATTCATATTTGTCTTTTCAATGCCAACCACTTTATCTTAATCCTTGCAGGATGAGTTTAATGCTTCATTTTAGTCTTCTTTTGGTACTCTTTTGTAAGCAATGTAATTCTTATAGTTTGTAATTCCTTGCATTACCTCATATATAATTTCTGAAATATTTCTGCATCAGAGCTCAGATAATTCTGTATTACACTGGATTAAGTTACTTAGACTGAGAGCAACTCTTTTGGAATCTGCAGAAGCTTGACCTAGACCTTGCAGCAGTCCTGTGTTTGAGTCCCATGATGTCCATTTGCACACAGTGTGACTCTGAGCAAGCCACTTAACCAGACATTGCTTCTGGGTCAACCCTGAAAGGAAACTATGTATCCAAAAGTCTTCCTTGTAAAAATATATTTTTTTTTAAATCATACCAGATACAAATATATTATACCTTCACAGATCTGTGCATTTAGAATAAGCTGTTGTGTCTTGAGTCACTAAATATAACTTAATTTGGTAGTATCTAGACTTCAGTTCTAGTTTACTACGTGTAGCACCACTTAATTTAATAATGGTGTTGTTTGTCATAGTTATTATATGTATTTTCTTTGTATTACCTTATGCTATATATCTATGCATTTGCAAATATCAACTTGTCTCCAAAGGAGGTTCTATGAGTGTCATACATAGAGTATGACTTGTGACTTTTTCAGTGATGTCTGTTTCCGCCAATCATTGTACTTTGTGTTCTTCCTTCTGAAGTAAATGCCACATAATTGCACTACTTGTGTTACTGACTGATCTATACAAAACTTTATTTGGACGCTTTTTAATGCTCATATCCCGTGAATATTTTTATATTCTTTTAACAAGTGATTTATTCTTGAACTACTTTTTATATAAACTTCATTTAAAATATAAGTTATATTAAATGTTTTCTGTATTGGGTAACTCACTTATGTAGAATGAGACCATTTGAAAATATAAAACTGTTGAATACCATTACTGTTATTTGTTTTAATTTTTGATGTGAGATATCCTAACACTGGTAGAAAAAACATTTAGTTACAGGCAGCTTCCGTGTTCAGTATAAGTATATTATATGGCTTTGGATGTAATTTGTTATAGGTATTCACTACGTTGATGGATATATGTGAATCAACAAGCCTATCTACATTCATTAAATTAACCTTTTTCTTCGGTCTTACTAGTTACAGTGTATTATACAAATGTGTCACTGTTTTCTGTCATCTGTGCTGCGTGCAGTTTGTTTTGACTCTTCTTCTGTGGCATGAACTGCCTGTTTGTTAAACAGACTGTTATAGATTTGTATTTTATTAAACTTTGTGGCAGATACTGCTCCTTAAAATCTTTGCTGATCTGCATACTCATGTAAAGTGATTTAGATTATCACATGCTTGCATACTTTTTCCTTTAGGGCACTCCATATTGTATGGATATGATTCCCCACATTAACTACATAATATTTTTTCTACCATTGCACAGTTTCATTATGTAACTTATTTTTCCTTTGCTACTTCTTAATTTTGTGGAAAGTCTTATTGTTTGCTGCATCTTGATTTTGTGAACACTAATTTTTGTAAGTCATTGTTCATGCATATTGAACGTGCTTTGTGTTCTCTTTTTTTTTTTTTTGGCTTGAGCCTGTTTTTTTCTAATGACCTTGTAAAAGCAAACAGTGTTCTGCCAAACCTGTCTAACATTTTGTAATAAACACTTTCAAATTTTCTTTTCTTGACTAGTATTAGCAGAATTTTAAGTTTCTTGAACAATTATTTAGACTTGTGTAACTTCTTCTGGCTTTTCCTGGTTAGGGGTTGCCACAGCGGATCACCTGTCCTCTCATGATTGGCAGTGAAGTTTTACAGTGTCAAGTTGCCAGCCCAGCACCCAACCTTCCACGGAAGGCACACACATGCACAGGGCCAATTTAGAGTATCCAATCTACCTACAGCATGTCTTTGGGATGTGGGAGAAAACTGGAGCACCCAGAGGAAACCCACGTGACCATAGGGAGGACATGCAGACTCCATACAGAAGGCACCCCAGCCGAGAATTGAACCAGAGAACTTCTTGCTGTGAGTCGGCAATGCTAACCACTGCACCACTGTGGCCACCCTATTTAGACTTGTGTAACTAGTGCCTGTAATTTCATTTGACACTTGTTTTTCCTTTATGAACTTATATACATCAAACTGTCTGTTTATGTTTAGTTCAAAATATTTTTTAGCTTTTCTATTACACCTGATTATGTCACTGTTTTGGCTCTCACAGATGTAGTAAACCCTTTCTTCTGCCCTATATAACAACAAAGCCTTGAGTCTTGCCTGTGCTGTCCTATAAAAACTAATCACCCAGTTTGGCCATTATGTAATGTGAATGATTAACCCTATCAATATCAAAGTTTGGTAAATGCATTATCTGTAAAGCTATTTTATAAATAGACTTACAGACAGTTGTTCAGTATACAACTACTGGCATCACAGGTCCTTAGGAATAATTGTCAAGTCAGCAGGTGCTAATGTGCTGTTCCTTACTTGCTTACTCCATATAGGAATGACTTGCTGGTGCTTGAGGTGTATTGAGTTCACAACTTGTCTCATCTCATAGCCTCCCAATGAAAGAGTGAGCCTTTTTTTCCTCTCTTTTAATGATTGCTCTTTTTTGAGGTATATCAACCATGGAGTGAGAATGGTAAAGAAAAGTGGTGGCCCCACACATGCCATGCAGGAGAGCTTAGTTCATCTGCAAAAAAAAAAAAAAATTATAATGTTTTTTGTCATACTATAATTGCTCAAGCATTACTTAGCCGCAGTTACATGTGTCTTGAAGATATGTGTACTTAAGCTGTCAGATGTGAGTATTTTTTCTTATGGATTTTATTACAACACATGGACTCTCAAGTAGTTGTAGCTGATCCTTACAAATATCTTCTGGACAGTACTGTTTCTTTTATGTTTTTGTTTTTGTTCCAAAATAGTTTATACATTCACTGATTCTAATAATTTCTTTAAATGTTTTATGTATCTGTTTGATTCTGCAGACATATACTTGTGGCCTTGAGCAGGTTTTGAACCACCACAGCATTCACTTTGCAACTATGCAGACTTTTGACTGCTAAAACACAAACCACTAAAAACCTTACTGCAGTAGAGTTCCTTACTTCTTTATAAGATGTCAGCATTTTTTTTTGCTATTATGTGTTTACTAAAAAAGATTTTAGCAGGAATGTGCATACTTCAGCTGAATAACAAGAAAATTATACATTCATACATAAAATTGCCATGCCAGCAGTATAATATTACAAAAAATGAGGAAATGGT
This sequence comes from Protopterus annectens, assembly GCF_019279795.1. Taxonomy (NCBI): domain Eukaryota; kingdom Metazoa; phylum Chordata; order Ceratodontiformes; family Protopteridae; genus Protopterus; species Protopterus annectens. Next base: position 1,596,365,637 of record NC_056731.1, read on the forward strand.
ATATTTTTGCTACAGAAATAAACAGGATTATGAGCTAGCAGGAAAATAAACACCGAACATCATTTTACTCCAGGATTCAGCATAACTAGCGCTTACAGTTAAAAAAATCCCTTTCAGTTTTCATTCTACATTCTTTCTTCAAACATGTCCTAAGCCAACAGAGTGCAACTTTAAGAGGGAGAAATATGATATTGAAGCAGTCATTTGCATATTGAGCTTACTACCATGGAAATGACCTGACTTTTTGAACCCTCAGCTTGCAACCTGTCAAATCATGTGTGCTTCCAGTTACAGTATAAGCTAATTTAACGGATGTAGGAAGTCTGCCTCCTTTTAAACCATATTAGAATACTTTGAGGCAGAATACAACATAATGGAAGGTCAATCTGGCCCTTTCTACATGAGATCTCTGCTTATTATTCTTCCCTGCTATAGACATATTTCATTTTTGCCGGACTGAGGATTTGAGAGGTTTAATTTTGTACATTTTCCTTTATTCTGCAATTTACAGTGTAGGTTTTCTTTCTTTTTATGTTGCTTTTGCACTATGTAATTCTAGGATAGATAAAAAGAGGACCCGGGAATGAGAGTATAACATTTGGTTTGAGGACACTAGAATGGATAGTTTCACAAAATATCTGGCACCTTATTTAATTCCAGTATTAGACATACTGAAAGGTGTCTGTGACTATTCTTGCATCACTTTCCTTGACACCATATGTAGGCTGATTTCAGAAAACTTTGCCTCATTGCAGTAAGTGAGTCTGTATGATGAGTGGACACTCTCAGGCTGTGTCTGATACAGAAAACCCAGCAACATGAAATGGCCAGTTGATATAACATGGTCAGCTGTGATAAATGCTAATAACTGTATAATGAAGCAGAGTGTATGCTAGTAAAGCAGAAAAACATGGAGAGTGATTCAGACACATTTAAATGCTGCACAGCGATGCTGCACTCATTTTAGGTTTGTCCATAGCCATGTTTAAGCAAAGTAATGTAGTGTGGAATGTTAGGGGTTGTCACAGCCATTGTAAATGTGTATCTGCAAGAGGTTCTCCTTGCAACTATGCTACTGCAACTGACAGTGGTCAAGGTTGACCCCTGGAGGCATCAGGTCATCCATTTGCACGTAACATTTCATGCCCTCCATGGCACTGACATAGTGGACCTGTACTGTGTGGACAGGAATACCATGCAGGAAATTATGGACATGTGTCAGATTCATCCGCAGCCCAGTAGGAGTCATAGAGAACATATCCCAGTGGATTCTAAGGTATGTGTGGCTTTTTGTATTTGCTACAGTGCCTTTCAGCAACTTACTGGGGACAGAATGGTGGGATTTCAGGCATCTGCATTGAAGCTACTCCATCTGTTCCACAATGCCAGGCTGTAACATTTGGGGAAAATGTGTAGTTTCCATGTAAATGACAGGAGACAGCAGACATGATATGGGAGGTCTATGACATAGCCCATTTCCCTGAGGTTCTGGGGGCCATAGAATGTACCCACATCAAAATAAAGGCCCCACATGGTGAACTGGGAAGGAGATATGTGAACTACAAAGGGTATCACTCCATCAACTGTCAGGTAGCATATAATGCATAGGATATAATCTACAATGTGTGTGTGTAAACCACCCAGGCAGTTTTCATGACTCACACATATGGCACACCTGTGAATTTTACCAGTGGTTTGCAAACTGACCAGATGTATAACCATGCAATCTCACACCCAGAAACCCACTGTCACTTTCTGGATAAATCTGGCGGTGCCTTGCAATAAGATCTCACCACATGTGTAAAAATACTGATCATGTGAGCTATGCTATATAGTATGATACTTAGGAAACAGTTACAGCAGGGTTGCCTACTGCAGGGACTGCAATTCTCAGCACCACAGGCAGCAGCAGCTGAGACAAATGAAAAGTTAGAGGAGGAGACAGCAGCAAGGGGTTACTATGCCAGACAGAGGTGCACACAATACGCTAACAAAGAGGCATTGCACATAGATTTACAACATAACTATACAAGTGTTAAGGAGATATGTTCAGTAAAAAATGATGCATATAAAAGCGCCAGACCATGCTTACACATGAATAAGGTGGTCACGCAATGCATCAGACATAGGCAACCAAAGTAATTGTGTCAAAGGTAGGGCATAGGTATCATCATTTGTACAGGTGGAGAAGGAAATACAGGAGTGCAGATCTTTCACAGGGAAGTGTGTGAGTGTGAGTCTTGAGGTGGGGCAAAACAGGAAGTGCTTTTATGTGTATTGTGAGAACTTGCTTGGAAGATGATGCTAACATGTCAATAGACCAGGTTCAATGGATGTGTGTGATGTGCTGGAGGGTGTAGTGCTGTGTGTGTGCATACACGCATATGCAGGGACACAGTCTCAGCATGCAGGATGGCACTGCAACTTGGGCTACTAGACAAGTTCAGGGCATCCATGACAGTGGATTTAGCATCCTGCACATGCCCATGCCCACAAGAGCTGTCTCTGCCAGGACTTACACTGGCTGTTTCATGACCTTGGCTTGATTTTGGTGTGCTGTGTGACCTAGGCTGACATCTGCTAGCAGATATGTCAGCATGACAATGACCACGGCCATGGGGGTGGTCTCTCCTGTGCTTAGACACCTCCACAATCGATGTTGTTGTAGAAGTGATAGCATTATATAATATGAAGACAGATAAAAAGAGGACCCGAGAATGAGTGTATAATATTTGGTTTGTGGACATTAGATTAGATAGTTTCACAAAAGGTCTGGCACCTTATTTAATTCTGGTATTAGACATCCAAAAAGGTGTCTGGGACTATTCTTGCATCACTTTCCTTGCGCAGTATCTCCTTTATCCATGGCCATATTGACTAACATCTTTGGATGTAGCATTTTAATGACCATGTGGACACCCCCCTCTGTCCTGACAGATGACCTATGGAAGACACTGCATGGTTAAATGTGTCATTCAGTCTATCCAACAAATAACATATATGGGTAATGCACTCCCACATGTCATTGTTTATTTACTGACATTTGATTACCAGGAAAGACCAACTGGGTGGGTGCACATTTCCAGTGGAGGCTTGGGGAGAAAAGCTCCAAAGTATTAAAAAAATTTAAAAACAATAATTTTACAATCTTCAAAAAATGATACAAAAACATATACAGTCCAAATAATTAGACCAAATTAGACATAATGTGAAAACATTGGTTAAGAATAGGTTCAATTTATATGAGAATGATTTAATATTTAGAGACATTTTAGACAGTTTACAGAGAAATTTAAGGGAATTGGTATAATACAAACAGGAATTGCAATATGAAGTGAGAGAAAAATGGACTTATGGCATATTTAGAAAGAGAGTCATGGAAGAAAATTTGATTGAAGTAAGGAAGTGAGTGAAGAAGGGGGGAGTGAAGAGCTGTAAGGTATGAATGGGTACTAGTTCATATTTAGGGATATAGTTTATCTTGGGGTTCAGCAAGAACAGAGACAGATTTTGGTTAGTAAGTATTTCAGAATGCTTTACAAGAACTGGAGGGAGGATTTTGACCTGATGGGTACAGGTAAGGAATACCAGGCCTTAGCAACATGGTATGGGAACAAACCATATGCAGCAGATTTGATAAGTATGTGGACAAAGAGGAGCTTTTGGTCATTGGATCATAATGACCGGTTGGGAACATAGTTGTGCAGAATGGTATTTAGTGCTAGACAAGCAGATGGATGATGATATTTTTATAGGTGGTAAGAAGGAATGTATATGTTCGTTGATGGGGGTGTTCTAACCAATTTAGAGGAGGAAAAACAGTTTTTGTACTTACTTTCCTCATTTGTCTAGAGAAAAATATTTTTTTATTCAGGCATGTCCAAGGGTCAGCTCCCAGTGTTCTTGCCTGTCTAGCTGATGAATCTGGGCATCTTGGGGCAATGTAGCAATTGCCTCATGTACACAGACAACCCTCTTCTCCTACCACCCAACACTACAACCTGTGAGAGATGCACTTATCTAGCCAAACTGGAGGTAAAGGTCTCTCCAACCAAGACTGAACTTGACAGTCAAGAGGAGAAGGTAAACACTTGCACCACACCACACTCATCCCATAGTCCCACTAAACCTACACCACCAATATCCACACATAGAAATACAAAAAAATTCATGGAGGCTCTCAGTAATAATCTGCTCAAGCAAATGAGACCTCCAAAGCAGAAACACAAGCAACCTCCACACCCAACACAACCCAAATGACACATAGCCCACAGACTCAGTGTGCCACTCAACCACAGCTCATAAAGCAAAACAATGTACCCAACACGCTAGTCATAGGTGACTCTGTAGTCAGGCAGACTGATGTCCCACTCACCAGGCTAAACAAGGAGAAGGTTACTATCAGCTGCCTGTCGGGTGCCAGGATTCGCCACATAACCCATGCACTCAGGTCACTCCACAACAAGTAAAAATATGACTCTGTCATTGTCCATGTTGGTGTGAGCAACCTGAGATGTATCTCCTTGGATTACATGAAAAGAGACATGGAAGAGCTCTCCGATCTTGTAGCCCAGGCAAGTATGACCCTAGCCCTGAGTAGCATCCTGCCATCACCCAGAATGATACCGCAGTACAAGGACAAAATGATTGACTTCAACAATTGATCAAGCTTCTGGTGTCATTCTAAGGGGATACAGTATCTGTCTGCCTGGGACGACATGGTCGACAGACCACGATGCTTTGCCAGAGATGCCCTGCACCTGTCACCCCTGGGATACCGGATACTGGCTAAGGTTCTTGCTGCCCCTATAGTGCCTTTTTTAGGCAAGGTTGAAATGACAAAGTCACCACCGTAACAGGAACAGGCAAGCAAAAGTTGAGGATAATGCTACTCAATGCTAGAAGTCTATATCTCAAAATGCACTCCCTTGAGGCACTCCTTAAAATGGAGAACATCGATATCTGTGCAGTGACTTAGACCTGGTTCAAGGCTTCAAAGAGCACCCATGCATTACCAGGCTATAACTCATACCACACTTGTCGGCCATCTAACCTGGACCGGAACACCAAAGGCGAGGTTGTGTCCATATTCATTAAGGATATCCACACCTCCAGTCTAGTTGCTCAGCATAATGCATCCGAGGTTATCCAAGTGCAACTAATTCTGGGCAAAACTGCAATCCAAATTGTAGCTTCTTATAGATACTCCACCATGCTCCAGGATTCCCATTCCTCTTTTCTTGATATACTAGAAAATATTAGGGTTCAACCTAACACCTTAATAATGGGCGATTTCAACTACCCCACCATTAACTGGGAAAACTACTCATGTATCAACTCTTTCGCTCAACACTTTCTGGAACTCATAAATTCCAATGCCCAGGATCCACTTATCCACACCCCCACCAGGGGCAACAGTATCCTTGACCTAGTCATTACCAGCATGAGTGACTGGTGTTCCACACCTGAAGTCAACTCCTCGTTAGCCAGATCCAACCATAAGATAAACACCCTAGATATCCACATCCCGCCCCCCCATTAAGGAAACCACGGTAAAAAATTTCTCCAAATCCAACTTCATGTTTCTGAAAACAGAAGCAGTGAACTTCATGACACCCATGCAGATGGACAATACAATTACGACTGCTGAATCCTACGCAAATGCACTGTATAAGCACTTACATGAGTACATGGATTATGCTATCCCAAACAGAAAATGAACTACCACACAGGCAGCAGTCTACTTAACGCCAAATGTGTGATAAGGGACCTTGAGAACCAGGTGGACAGTAGTCTCTATTTTGATAATCACATTGCCACAGTAGTCAGGAAATCCTTCTATGTGGCACACCTCATCACAAAAGAGTTCCCATCCAGGAAAAAATAAGCCATTGTTCCCCTCTACTCGACACTCTTTAGACCCATTATAGAGTACAACGCTCCTTTTGGAATGTACCTCACAAGACATCTGCAGCAGCTGGAAAGACCACAGAAGTACCTCACAAAGAAGATTACTGGCCTCAAACAGATGCCCTACACTGACTGTCTCAAAAATCTCCAGCTTTACTCCATAGCATATCGCCTACTCTGAGGTGATGTCTGCCTAACATATAAAGCTAGGTCAAACCCAGAGCTGTTGGACATGCTACACCTAAAGAAATCCCAATCCCTCCAAGCTACATGCTCTAGGGACCTAAACCTTGTCACCACAATAAACAGGACATGCTGGAGGGATAGATTCCTGTCCCAGAGACTTCCCATACTCTGGAACAAGCTACCCATCTATGTCAAGCTTAGTTCCTCATTAGCACTCTTCAAGAAAAATCTTGATGAGTGGATGGGAAATAGGAAATACACCCCAGGGATCACTTCTGTGGCTCTGCTCAACAGGGGCACAGGAAATTAACTTTCTTGGGTGGCGTAAGTCAGGGAACCTTGTTGGCTAGGCTTACTTAGGCCCTTGCGCCAATAGCCTAGTACCTATCTATGAACCTATTTAGTGTTTTACAGCGGTGGGCTTTGAATGGGGTATTTGCTGTAAATTTAGTCACTTTATTGTGGCATTGTTCATATTTTGATTTTTGTGATGGTTGGAGGCTGGTAAGGATGGGAGTGCCATAAAGTAGTGAGGGGATGAGGTAAATAGTGACAAGTGTAGTTTCTGTTGTATTGGTGAGGACATTTTTCAATCCGTAAAGCATCCTTAATTTTTAAGGATTTTTTTTTATGCAATTTTGTATATGCAGGACAAATTTAAGATTATCATCCACTGTCATCCCTAATAATGCTATGAGAAGTGACTTCAGTGCTTGTATTAAGATAGAGGATATATATACATTATAAGAGAGGGATTTGGGGTAAAAAAAAAGGTGTAGTTTGTTTTGTGTTTTTGGATTGTGCATGAGTTGTGAATTATAAAACCATATTTCAATGGCTTTTAAAGCTTCCTGAATATTTTTTTGGAGATGTACCAGGGTGTCAGATATGCATATGCGTGTAGAGTCATCTGCTTATTGCATTATGGTGGCCTGTTGTGTGGATGTGAGGAGGGTGTTAGTGAGAATATTAAAGAGGAGGGGACAATGGTTTGAGCCTTGTAGTACACAGGTGGTCACTGGGAGGCAGGAGACAGGTTGGAGTGAAATTTTACTGACTGATACCTATTGGAAAGGTAGGCTTTGAACCATAGAAGGGTGGGCTGAAATAAACCTAGTGATGATATCTGAAAAATGAAACTGTGTCAAAAGCTTTAGACAAGTCTAGGAATACAGAGGAGACTAGTTTGCTGTTATCTCTTGCTTTATTGACAGAATTGATAAAGGTTGGATGTGAAGTGTTAATACTATGGAGGAACAGAAGCCATGTTGTGTGGGGATAAGAATTCTTCCTGCAAAAGATTGTATAGCAAATGTTTTTGAATGCATTTTTCAAATATTTTGGAGGTGGGGATAAGATTGCTATTGATTTAAATTTATTGATGTCTGTTGAATTTCCTCCTTTGTGTAGAGGGATAATGTGTGATTTTTCCAGGGAGAGAGAAGGTAGGATTCTTGGATTGACTTATTTATAAGGATTGAGACAAGATAGGAAATGCTATTGGTTGCTGTTTTAAGGTAAGCACTTGGAAGGTCATCAGCTAAAGTAGAGCATGGTTTGAGTTTATTCAAGAATAGTTTTATATAAAATGTGGGCACAGGTTTGAAGATGAATGTGGATGTGGTGATATGTGGCTTTTTGTCGAGGCTGGGATTGGATATTGGGGAATCCTTGGATAAGGATGCTATAATATCTATAAAATAAGAATTGAATTTTATTGCAATTTCAAGTGGTGAGCTTTTGGGAGAGGGATTAGGGTTGAAATTTTGGCTAGGATGTAAGATGTCCTTAATGGCTGACCAGAATTTCTGGAGTTGTGTTTACTATTGTTAGTTGTTACAGTATATTTTTTGTCTTTATGTATTTGCTTTTTTAGTAGTTACAGGGCATATTTTTGTTATTCGTTCCAAGCTTTTTATCTATCCTGCACTAGCATTCTACTCTTTGTGGATAGCCTTGATCACCCTCACTATCTTTGCCATGACTCTGGTGGAACTAGCCTGTACCATCACAATGGCCATGCACATGCTTTCAGTGGCACCTACTGACACACCAACCTCCATGGGGGTATGTTAACCATGCCTCTGGTGAGCAGTATTACCAATCCCCTGTGTGGTTTAGAGTGCCTACAAGTGCTAGGGGCAGAAGTAGACATCTCTAATATGGGGGTAACCATGGTTCCTCGATCTACAGTATCTCCATCTACCTGTCCAATCTCAGATGGTTGTGTTTCCTGGATAACCGCAGATATAGAGACTGTGCCGATACTCTAAATAGTGGATGTGTGTGTGTGTGTGTGTGTGTGTGTGTGTGTGTGTGTGTGTGTGTGTGTGTGTGTGTGTGTGTGTGGGGTCATGTCCAGGTCCATGTGTTCAAGACACACTCTGCACCCCCTAACCCATAACAGATCATTCAGCATTAGTAGGGGGTATTTGACCAATGTTTGTGCTGGATAAAGATTAATCTGTGACATGTCCAGCTTAGGCACAACATCTAACACCACACTGTGGAACTCTGTGGAGGTGATACAATACTACCTTTTAAAGAGGCCAGGAACTCCTCTGTCCCTTTAAGAGGTGTCTTGGTCAACAGCCCACTTCCAATTGCCCTCCATTCCCATGCCATAGTCTCTGCTCGGTGGGTGGCAGCACAAAACATGTCCATGGACTGGCAATGGACCATGTCATACTTGTGGTTATGATCACCCCCTCTTATTTACAATGGTGACCATATTAGCCCAAGCATGGTCATGGAATGGCTGGTCAAAGGCATGGGTAGCAAAGAGCTGTCAGTTATGTTGCTGGAACTCCAGATCCCACAGTTTTTTTTAAATACCATTTTAGTTATTACTCTATTGGCGTGGAAAACACAGGAGTTAATAACCTTGTTCTTGCTTAGCCATAACAAATGTGTACAATGTACAATGCCCCCTGTTGTACTATGCCACATATATCATGCCCAATCTGTGCCTAACAGTTATGTATGTCTACCCACAACCTTTAAGGAAATATAAATTATGGTTTGTGTACTAACCACATCTTTTCCTCAAAATAATTACAAAAGTGAAAATAAATGGCAATTTTGACCCTTACAACAACTATTTAAATAAGGTTGTAGCTAATTATATGTCTGCAAAGAACACAACATTAAAATAGTAATGAACATTGCTCAGAATATGAGCCCAGGGTGGTGTCTACCATCGGCCTTAAAAAACATTTATTTTCAAATACTCGCGGTACAGTTGTCAGTGTACCTCTTAAGACAGCTTTGCCCAATACATCTTCAAAGCACTGGCAAAGTGACATTCCTCACAGGCATTAGGGTGTTGGAAATAGTCAAGGGTAACACTGTAGACATGTATTAATAATGTAAGATGTAGCTCTTATCTTATGTATGCAGATATCTTACTTAGAATTAAAAGGTTTTTCACAAAATCAGCATGCAAGATTCAAACTCCTTTCAAAATATTTGTCTTCCATTGTGAAATGAAACTTTGGTCTTCTTGTCAGACTTATATCATGCAGATTCACCTCTCCGGCCACAATGATTATGCTAGTTACGGCTCATATCAGTATTGTTTCTGAATCACTTAGTTTGTTCAATGAAGAAACCTGATCAACTTCATGAAGATTATGACACAAGGCTGTGCTCAGGCCTGAGCCCCTGCAGCCAGCTCTGTAAACGTGTGGCAAGCCCATGATTATATAGAGGTGAAGAAATTGTCCTCCCATAATTCACCATCTAAAGATGGAGTTGCTGTTGATATTCCCAGCAGCAGATGGATGAAGGACTGTCATGTTTCATACCTTAAAGTGCCATTGGAACTGCAATAATGCAGTATCCATATTTTATTATTTTGTCATCCATTGTGCAAATGAGGTGCCCGTTGGTACTTGGAGGCTGAAACACTTAAAAAGTCCTTTGGGCATCAGTTACCTGCCATTATTCCTGAGATCTTTGAAAGGGAGGCAATAATGGCTTTAGAAGGTGAGGGTAGTACTCTTGTTAGAGTACAGAGGAGGTGTGATGAGGAGTCCAAGATTATTCTTTACATCCTCCATTAGCAGTACAGCCATAGGCTCCTGCAGGAGGGGTATACCATGTCAACGTGAAGGCTGCTGCCTGGAATAGTTTGGCCAAGGCCATCATCTGTGCTACTTACATCTCTTGTATGGGTGTGCAGTGCTGTCACCACTACAGTGACTTGAGTTGATGTAAGTCTAACCCCCTTGGCCAATGGAGGGCTAAAGGTAGGGCATGATCATCACCTCCATTCTGTAAGCATAGAATCCTTTCACTAACCAAATACCCTGCCAATGCATGCCACCATACAATATCACGTTATGCCCTGTTTATGTTTGTAGTCCCTGCAGAGATTGAAAGGAGCAGAGAGATGCACAGGAACAGGCTAGAATGCATAAGAGAGCACCGGGATAAGAATGCCTGCTGTTATGAAAGATGTGTCTGTTTGCATAGTAGCAGTTGTAGCCATTAAAAATGATGCTATATAACTTTTATACAGCAGTATCGCATCTGTCAGTACTGGCGTACCATACTAGAATTAGTGTGACTACAATGTTAGAACTGTACTTCTGCATGCTGCCTTTTGAACAAGTGGACAAGTAGTTCATTATGTTAAGTCTATATGTATTGAGACTAAGATGGCTGTGGGTTCAATCCCCCACTCAAAAAAAAAAAAACAACAAATAATTTTGCTGTCATGGCAGCATGTATGTTTCATGACAGTAATATCACCTCACCAATACAAGGTCTATATATGCTGGGCTCTTCACAATATACAGTACACATATCTGCCCCTTGTCCATCACCTTTACTTAATAATTTTATTGTGTGATAAGTATGTTTCTCCTGCTGATTTATAGTTTCATCATTGTCAAAACTGAAATAGCATCACTGGCCACAAGCATAGATGTGCTAATCTGATATCTTCAAAATAGCTTCTGCAGCTAGTATGCTGTTATGTCAGGCTGCATGTAATGATATTTTTTGGCTTAGGCCTCCCCACCCAAATATAATGCTCAGACAAACAAGTTGATGACATCTCTCTGTAACTCCTACTATTAAAAGGCTATTGTCCTTCTCTGTATGAGTATCAGCATAGTTAAGAAAGCAATTTCATTGTTTCTGTATGTCTCTTCCCCCACCTTTTGTCACTATCCTTTCTATTTCATATGTTTATTTTTCTCTCCATTTCTGTTAATGTTATATGCAGCAGCACAACAACCTGAAGTGACCACATTGGCATGGTCTGTTGTCCCCAACAGGTGGCAGAAGTAGTGCCACCGCTGCCACCACCACCAGAAGCACCAAACACATCTGAATCACAGTCTGTCATAGTTGCCTCCACACCTCCAGCCCTACCTGTACCACCTGTGTCAGATATCTCTGCACTGCAGGCTGGTATATTAATACCCACCAGTAGAAATTAAGTGGAGATGATACTTTTGCCATCTCTCAGGAGCTGGTAGAACTTATGGAGGAGATAATAGTTAGGAGGTTGGATGCCCACATCTGCAATATAGAGCTCATGCTCCAGTGACTTGAGATGCATCCCTACCAAGCACTGTCTCTTGCTTCTGAGGCAGGAACCAGTGGTGACAGCTGCCAGAATGAGGAATAATCTCTCACTGTGTAAGCTAGCAAAGACTGCTTCTCTGAACACCCAATCCTATCCCCAAACCTGGTGTTCTCCATTTTGTGTCTATGCCCACCCCTATATGTTGTACTGTCCTCCCCTCAACATTGTTTTCCCTCTGTTTGTCTGATGTCTCCTTCATCATTGTACTATCCCTCCCTCATTGTGTTTCCACCACATCCTATCAGTCGTGTGTTTCTCTGTGACCTATACTCCCCATTACCCCCCACTTACTTCCCTGACTTCCTTCCCCAAACTTTCCATTCCCAAGAAAAAAAGAACACTTGCCTCACAAAAAATTCTCTCATACATACCTCTCAGCTTCACAGACATTTCAGTAATCTACACATGACTGGCTACAGATGTCCTTTTTTTAAAACAAGAAACAGCTTTTTTAAATTATCATATATATCATAGGCAACCCGCGGTGGTGGTGCTGCTGTAGCGTTGTCGCCTCACAGTAAGATGCTGTCCGGTTCGATTCTCAGCTAGAGCGTCTTCTGCGTGGAGACATGTGTGAATGGGCGTACCTTCGTTGAAGGTTGTGCGTCAGGCCTGGCAAGCCGGTACGTAAAAATCAACTGCCAATCATTAGCGGACCGGAGTTCTGCGGTGGCGACCCCTAACCGGGAAAAAGCCGAAAGACACAACAACAACATATATATCATAGGCAATCATACATTTATATAAATGAAAAGAAACCATATGGACATAATTTTTGTTGCAAACATTATACATCACAAACCAAGTTGGCATAATTGCAGATGCAAAAATTAAACATCACTTATAATCTGTCATGTCATTGTCAGTCAGACATTACATAGCTCATTCAAATCCTGCCTTCTTTTAAACCTCATTCCTCCTTTGCAAGTATTGTTCCCAAAATTCCCATTTTTTTATTTTTGTAATTTGTTCTTACCCTTTTCTAAAGATTCCAGTTCCAGTAGTTTTATCTCTGTTACTATACTCACTACTTCTAGTGAAGTTGGTTTAGACTTTGATTTCCATTTTCTAGTAATTGCATTTTTGGCAGCCACCATAATTAGACTCAACAAGGCCTTACTATGTCTAGGTAATCAAATTCTGTAGCATAGCTAAAAAAAAAAGTTCCTTAGTTACACCACCCAGTATCTCTGACAGAGCAGTCTGCAGGAACTCTTTAAGGTCTGCCAACTCATTACGCTCCCAGAAAATATGTTCCCAGTCACCTCTTCCTTCTCCATGACACCTCCAACATTTGTTGCCTACCTGAGGAAAAATTCTTTGGAGTCTACTTGGGGTATATTTATGTAAACACTTCCAAGCAAAGATCTTCTAGACGTTGATGCATATTTGGGAAACATACATATATCCCCCATTGTTTCTTTATAAATTGCTTATCCAGTCTCTCTTCCCAATCCTTTCTAACCTCCTCTGATTGATTCTTATAGTTATCATGCAATATTTTGTATGTTCTACTAATTATTCCTTTTTTAGCAGCAGCTTCTGTTCTAGATTCTACTAAAAACTCTACCAGTGCTGGTATTTTGCCTAGGATCCACCCCATTTCTTTCTCTTTGCCTGTATTCTGATATCAATCCTTGCCTGGATATGAAAGGCAATATCTATCCTGCAGTCCAAATAAATTATTGGCTTCTTCCCAATGTATTATATTTCCCTCTTTAATTATTTGCTCCCAATACCTTGTTTTTTTTTACCAGTTTTCCCCAATAAATTCCAGCCTCCTCTTTCTTATTGTCTATCCCTAATTGCAGTCATCCTTATTGGCAGAATCTCCTTTATCCATTCCCGTACTGGCTTAGTTCTTAGAATACTTTCTGCTACTTTATAAATATAATAATTTGCATGGTTATTGATATTCTCCTAAAAGATCTGCATCCAAAATCCCAGTCTCTCCTTGTTTCTTGGGCTTTCCCCTAGTTTCATTGTCATCCCTTTCCACTTTGAATTATAGGTTTCTGCTTGTTCTACGTATAGCAGAGTTAACTGTTTAGCTCTGACATACCCCCTTCAAATCGGGTAATCCCAAATTGCCTGGTTCAGTTGGAAGAATCAGTTTATCCCACTTGACTCTTGCTGTTTTCCCCTCCCAGATAAAGTCCTTCAGCTGTTTATTAATTGCTATCCACAACTTCTCCCCTGGTTGATAAAAATATGCCTGACCTGTGTATAAAACTAAAGGGACTAAAAATGTTTTAACTGCTTGTGTCTTGCTATCCATATCCATATGACAGAGTTTCCAGTTTCTCAGTTTTTGTATTATATTTAGTATAGTCTCTTCTCACATATCCTTAGCTGCCACACCAGAATCCTTTTTAATCCATGCTTCTAAGTACTTCATTTTATTGTGTCACCATAAATATGGATACTGCTGAACCAATTCGTGTGTGGGTACATAATTTACAGCTATTGCTTTTTTTTAGTTTCATTAATTTTGTACTCTGAAAAGATTTGAAACTGCTTCAAAATGTTCCATAATACTGAAATGTCCTTTTTATTGTTTTATCAGGTATAAAATAATACCATCTGCAAATAGAGCCAGCTTTTCTTGACTTCCATACCAATTATATCCTTGAATTTCTGAGTCTCTTATTTTCTTTGCCAATGGTTCTAAATATAGTGTGAATAACAAAGGGGAAAGAAGACAGCCCTGCTTGATTTATGATTATCTACAAATGTTCAGCTTAAAAAGAGTAGCTGTCTGACAGGCCATTAATAATTACAGTCAGTAAATAGTTACAAATATTGTTGTAGATCAACATAATTCATGAGCAAAGACGTTGAGAGGTGTGCTCCTATCTGACTTCTGTTCTTCTCATTCCTCATTTGCTCACCTTGTTTTGTACCCTCTGCTTGTTTCCTCTTATCATCTTTGTCCTATACTCCTAATGCCAACCTATAATATGACCAGAAATAGATGAAAACACCACATGCTTGCCCACAAAGGGTATATAATTCCAAATCATCTTTTTGTGGTCAGACATTGTGCAACACTTGTCAGAGAGAGAAACATTGATGGTCACATATAACCATAAAGAAATGACACTTCATATCCTATGGCAAAGATTAAGAAAAATCCTTGGCATGTGCAAACAGTATTGCTATTGATCATGCAACAATGCTGAGCATAGGTGCATGGCAGCAGACGATAATGACATATGGTAAAGTTAATGCTTTCCCTGTAGTAGCTTCTATGGCTCAATGCATTTGTGAGGTAGTGAGTTCATTCTCAGTGCACATCTTGTAGAGCTCAGTCCCTTGAGGATGGTATGTTGCTTGGCAATATTCAGTATCCAGCATGCAACTGCATTCCATTTTCCTGAAATTAATTATTTTCTGACATCTTTCTTATAAGTGCTTCTGTGACATACCAGGCTAATGCTCTGGCTCAAAGCTTATGAATGACAAAGTCATGGGTTCATATGCTTTTCAGTATATTTTCATTTTCTTGCTGTCATGTGTTCCATTTCACTGAAATAAAACATCCCTATCATCAGTATAAATTCTGTCAGGGAGTCTGGCACTTTCTCACCAAATGTAAGTATAGATTTTTATAACATTGGTGAACTAAAACATTATGGAATAGGCCCCATCCCAGCCTACCTCCATCCAGATCGATCCTTACTAGCTCACCTTATGTTCTACCCTCTGTGTGCTTCCCTTTTTCATCTCAGTTAAAAAATAGATAAACACAATACAGTCATGCCCATGTGGCTCAGTGTATTCATAAAGTGATTTTTGTTATGCCAGTGTTCTGGGTGAGGTATTCGAATTCCATGGGGGTTGCATGGTGTTTAATACTGATCAGTATCCATTCTGAAAATGTACTACATATCCCTGATATGGGTCTTTCTAATGACCCCTTACAGACTGACAGTTTCAGTGGCTGTCATTTTTAATACACTGCTATGGAGAAAGTGACTATGAAAGGCTTGATTTCGATCCCTTGAAGTTTTTTTTATTGGTTTTGCTATCACTCATCCAGTGTGATACATTTCCTTGATATGTGTGTTTTATGACCCCTATTAGGTTGACTGCTTCAGTGGCTCCCCTTAATAATGCACTGCTATGTAGAATATCGAACATGTAGAATATCAATATAAAAAGCATGTTTCAAATCCATGGATATCTGTCTTTCTTCTTCATCAACCTCCATCCTGCGCACTCCTTATTTCCTCACATTGTATTGTGCAATCTGCTTGCTTCCCTTTTTTATCTCTGTCCTATACCCTTTTCAACCTTTATTCTTGACAAAACTATATTAACGCAGCATAAACAAGCCCAAAAGGGGCTTATGAACGAACAAAATCATCTTTCTGTTGTGCATTGCATTCCAGGTCATAGAGGTCCATACATAAACTAAGAGAAATGGCATTTTTGTCTTGTGGCAAAAATGAAGAAAAAACAAAACAACTGGATCAGTCAGGGGTTCAAAGTTAGTTGTCACCTTTTCTGAGAAATTTAGTTAAGCAACAGCACAGTATTGAAATGCTAAGCTTTAAATACTGGTTGTTTACACTACTTTATATATTAAGATTACTTAAATTTAATACCAAAGAATTCTGTGACATTTGGAGAAAAGAGAGAAAATATTTTTTTGTAAAGTATCAAAACATTTACCCTTTTCATGCCCCCTCCCCCAATACACACAGAACAGAACTGCCCAAATCAGGATTACTCTGCCGACAGAGAGACAGAGGTGACAACTCTATCAATTAGGTGCACTGATACGCTTTATAAAAAAGTCTTTTATGTCTTTTGTGATATCCATCCAGAGGGGGCTTCATATCTGGTGCACACATCCATGGGAAGAGACATTGCCTACTGACTTTGAGTCAGTCCTTACACAGATGCACGAGCATTTTCTAATTTTAGTTTTAAGGAATAGAAAATTTGGTCATATTTGTTGTAGACTTAACTTGGTAAGGGGAAGAAAAGTACAACATTGGTTATAAAACATATGAAAATCATTTTATACAATATTCAGAGAAAAAATCTTCCCACTTCAGGCAGTGAGGAACAAAATTACTTTCAAGCGCCTGTCCTTCCAGCAGCAGCAGCTGTCATATACACATCATCCTGCAAGTATCTCTCAGTCCAGTTACAGTTTTAACACCTCGAAAATAATGTGTGTGTGGGGAGGGAGGGGTCTGTCAATTCATCTTGGACTACAAAAGGATACTTTAAGCAAAGGCCTGCAGTTTAGCTACATGTTTGGCTGCAGCTGTATAACTCCTTAGTATAATGCAAATCAGGTTCTGAGTCACACACAAATGATGACTTCTTTTTCTTTCGGCTTTTCCCGATTAGGGGTCGCCACCGTGGATCATCAGACCGGTCATGATTGTCAGTGGAGTTTTACGGTGTTGAGTTGCCAGCCTGGCTCCCAACCTTCCACAGAAGGCACACACACACACACACACACACACACACACACACACACACACACACACACACACACACACACACACACACACACCTAGGACCAATTTAGAGTGTCCAATCCACCTACTGCATGTCTTTGGAATGTGGGAGGAAAGCAGAGCATCTGGAGGAAGCCCACGTAACCACAGGGAGGACATGCAGACTCCGCACAGAAGGCACCCCAGCCGAGAATAGAACCAGATAACCTCTTGCTGTGAGGTTGCAAGACTAACCACTGCACCACCGTACCGTGGCCGCCCTCACCCACAAATTATGACAATTTCAGAAAAATAAGAATCAGTCCTGCTACAGAAGGTGTATAAGATGACAATGGCCGCACTGATCCCATTATATTTCAATAGGATGGTAATACAGCACTACTTCCTTATGTCTAGCATGAGTCACATAAATCAGACTTGAAACGGGTTAGGGGAAAGAGAAAGGGTTGAAGAAAAGCAAGGTCATGTTAATATATCAAGCTCCATGGGCAGACAATTTTGGAAAACATATTAAAATTGTATGAACACCCAGAGTTATTTTGAGGTGTTCAAATAGCTCAGAAAACAAGAACAGATTGACAAAAACAGTTTTTTCTTTTTAGTTCTAAGATGGAGTTTTCATGTAAGATAAATGTCATGCATATCGTCTATTGTCTATCTACTTCTATGACTCAGTGTACTCTTGCAATGATGTGTACATTGTCAATACACTGGGTGGAATGTTTTAATCGCGATTCTTGTATGTTGTTTAATAAGTTCAATTTTCAGTCTTCAACACTGTTCTAATTCTCCTGAAATGTGTTTTCTGGTATTATGAAGACTTCTGTTGTATGCCATGTTAATGCAGTGCTTTAAAAATGTCAGTGATGAAAGCAGGGATTTAAACTCATTCAGGTATATTTCTCTTTTCTTGTTAACATGAGGTCCACCCCCTGAAATGTGTTTTTTAGAAATATTTCCCATGAAAGCTTCCATGGCATGGCATGTCAGACTGCAACTATATATATATTTATATATATTTATGTGTGTGTGTCTGTGTGTGTGTATATATATATATATATATATATATATATATATATATATACATATATATATATATATATATATATATATACACATACGTATGTGTGTGTGTGTGTGTGTGTGTATATATATATATATATATATATATATATATATATATATATATATATATATATATATATATATATATATATATATATACACATACGTATGTGTGTGTGTGTGTGTGTGTGTGTGTATATATATATATATATATATATATATATATATATATATATATATATATATATATGGATCTAGGACGTTTGATTGAATGATCAAACGTCTGAATCCAAGCGCAAGCATACTTACGTGAAAGTGCTTTTTACCGAAGAAGCACTTTCACGTAAGTATGCCTATTGACGGGGCCGTACAATGGTGCGGATAAGGGAAAATTCCCTTTTCCCCATTGTAGTGTGGTCTCGGAGGGAGAATATTAA
Source organism: Protopterus annectens (assembly GCF_019279795.1). Lineage (NCBI taxonomy): Eukaryota > Metazoa > Chordata > Ceratodontiformes > Protopteridae > Protopterus > Protopterus annectens. Next base: position 1,596,384,314 of record NC_056731.1, read on the forward strand.
AGTGGGGTTCATAGGTTCATACTAGGCTATCTGCCCTGGGGCATTTATAAGCCTAGCCCGAGTGTGTTTGGCTTTCACCACCCTTTGATTTGAGTTTGCTGTGCCCTTTTTAAGGTTAGTTTACTGTGCCTCTGTCTAGTAGTGACACAGAAGTAATCCCCGGGGTAAACTTACGATCTCCCATCCACTCATCAAGATTCCTCTTGAAGAGAGTCAGTGAGGTGCCCTGCCTAACATGGAATGGGATTCTATTCCAGAGCGAAGGGAGCCTCTGGGTTATGAATCTGCCCCTCCAGCATGTTCTATTTATTTCTGTGCTGAGGTTCAAGCCCCTCGAGCGCGTGGTTCTGAGGGATTTAGATTTTCTGAGGTGGAGCATGTCCATTAATTCTGGGTTGGACATAGCTTTGTATGTCCGGCATAGATCGCCTCAAAGTAGGCGGTATGCAACTGAGTAGAGCTGGAGTTTTTTTAACCGGGCAGCATATGGGATCTATTTGAGTCCCTTGATCATCTTTGTGAGGTACGTTTGGGGTCTTTCCAGTTGCTGCAGGTGTTGGGTAAGGTACATCCCAAAAGGGGCATTGTATTCTATGATGGGCCTGATGAGGGATGAATAAAGGGGCACTATTACCTCACTTGATCTAGATGTGAATCCTTTCGTGATAAGGTGGGCTATGTAGAAGGTCTTTCTAACCACTTTGGCAATGTGGTTGTCAAAGGAGAGATTGCTATCAACTTGGGTCCCCAGGTCCCTAATTACTTCTTCCGTACTTAATGGGTTACCACCTATGTGGTAATTTGTGGGCACTTTGTTTTTGCCAAAGGGTATGACTATACACTTTTTGGCATTTAGCTTTAGGCCATGGCTCTGGCACCAGTTATCCGTCTGTGTGAGACCTTTTTGGAGGATGTTCGTGTCAGCTGGAGAGTCAATTATGGCGCCCAGTTTGCAGTCATCTGTGAACTTGGTCAGCCATAGTCCTCCCATGTTGGCCTGTACCTTGGGGAAGTATATGCTGAACAAGAGAGGTCCCAGGACAGAGCCTTGTGGGACACCACTTGTAAACGGTTTCGAGTCTGACATGGCTCCTGCAATTCTGACTCTGTGGGTTCTGTCTTTGAGCCAGTTAGCAACCCATCTTGTGACATAGGGGTTTATATTTAAGCTGGGTAGCTTATCTATGATGCCCGAGTGGGGTATTGTGTCAAATGCCTTTGCGAGGTCCAGATAGGCTGTGTGGACTACCTTCCCTTCATCTATGGCCTTCGTGACTGTTTTGAAAAAGTTGACCAGGTTCAAGAGGCAGAATCTCCCCTTGACAAAGCTGAATTGGGTGGGATCTAGTGTCTGTAGGTCCCCAATGTGTTTGTTTATGAGTTCCATGATGATCCTCTCCATGGCCTTGCAGATAAGGCTAGTTAGGCTTATGGGGCGATAGTTACCAGGTCCGTTGAGACACCACCTGTGTGGAGTGGGACCACTGTTGCTGTATGCCATTCTTTGGGTACATATCCTGTAGTGAGGCTGAGATTGTACAGTGGTTTTACGTGAGGGTTTAGTTCTTCTTGGAGTTCATGTAGGACGCAACCCGGGACACCATCTGGTCCCATTGAAGCAGTGGTTTTTGCTTGGGAGAGGGCAGCTTTCACCTGAGCATCTGAGATGTTAGGGAGGCTGCACTCTGCTGGGATAGATATTTGCTCTTTTGGGGGGAGGGGGGTGAGAGAAGTTAGCGCTGAACCTGTCTGCCAGGATGTTGGCAATGTCTGTGGGTTCAGTGTATTTTTTGTATTTTAGAATCAACTCTGAGCATATCTGAGAGTTGCATCCCAGGTTCCTAACATAGCTAAAGAAAGCCTTGTGATTGTCTTTAGTGTCCTGTGCAATTTTTCTCTCGAAGCTGGCCTTGGAGGATTTTATGAGGGATCGTAATTTTTTACTAGTACTGATCAGAGATGCCTTCCCTTTTAGGGATTTTGCTCTATCATGTAGTGGCTTCCTCCTTCTGTTGTACAACTTATTTATGGCTGGGGTCCACCAGACTGGACACTTGCCTTTGGATGATTGGGTCTTGGTTTTGTTTGGGATAGCATGATCCATGCATTCCTGGAGGTGTCCATAGAATGCGTTTATATAGGATTCTGTGGTTTGGGCCATAGTTTCCACTGGCCCGGGGGCCTTGAAGAATTCTACCTTGGTTTTGAGAAATGTGAAGTTCACTTTTGAGAAGTTTTTCACTGTGGTTTTCTGGGCTGGGGGTGGGGTCGGGTTTTGGATATCCAGTGAAATTAATTTATGGTCTGATCTTACCAATGAGGGGTATACTTCTGGTGTGGAGCATAGGGTCCCCATGTTGGTGATGATCAGGTCAAGTATGTTTTCCCCTCTTGTGGGAGTTGTGACTAATTGTTCCATGGCATTTGAGTTTATAAATTCCAGGAACCTTTGGGCTAGGGTGTTGGGGCTTGAGTAATGCTCCCAGACTATGTTTGGGTAGTTGAAGTCACCCAATATAATGGTGTTTGGAGAGATATTCATGTTCTCCAATGTTTTCAGGAAAGCCGAGTGGGATTCCTGATTTCGAGACAGTGGTCTGTAGCATGCTATAAACTGAAAGGCAGTTTTGCCCACTGTTAGTTGCACATGGATGGTTTATGATGCTTCGTGCAACGCCACTAACCTGGAGGTGTGGGTATCCTTGATAAATATGGATACTCCCCCTCCTTTTGTGGTTCGGTCCGAGTGTTGGGGCCGAAAAGTATGATATGAGGTATAACCTGGTAGTGCTGGGGTTCTCTCTGGAGCCTTGAACCAGGTTTCTGTCACTGCGCAGATATCAATGTTCTCCATACTGAGGAGAGCTTTGAGTGCATGCATTTTGAGGTTTAGACTTCTGGCGTTTAGCAGCATTACCCTTAGTTTTTTGTTCTTTGTGTTTTCTATGGAGGTGGGTTTGTCTTTTGAGCCTTGCCTAAAAAAGGCACTATGGGGGTGGCAAGAGCCTTTGCCAGTATCCGAAAGCCCAGGGGTGACAGGTGCAAGCCATCCCTAGCGAAGCAACGTGGCTTGTCGAGCATGTCATCCCAGGCTGACAGGCACTGGATCCCCTTTGAATGACACCAACATTTTAGCCAATTGTTAAAATCGATCATTTTGTCTTTATACTGCGGGATCATTCTAGGTGAGGGTAAGATGCTGCTCAAGGTCAGGGTCATACCGGCCTGGGCTACATGATTGGAGAGCTCCTCTATGTCTCTTTTCATGTACTCGAGGGAGGTATGTCTCAGGTCATTCACACCAGCATGTACTATGACAGAGTCATATTTGTACTTGCTTTGGAGTGACCTAAGTGCTTGCATTATGTGGCGGATCCTAGCGCCCGACAGGCAGCTCACTGTGCCCTTCTCCTTGTTCAGCCTGGTGAGCAGGACGTCAGTGTGCCTGACTATAGAATCACCTATTACAAGTGTATCAGGTGTGTTATTCAGCCTTAAGGGCTGTGACTGCTTGGCACACTGGCTTTGTGAGCTATGCGTTGCACATCTTTTGCTGTGGGGTAGCGTTTGCTTGGATGTCTGCTCTGGAGGTCTCTGCTTAGGTAGATTTTTATTTAGAGCCTCCGTGTATGTTTTTGTGTGTTTACGTGTTTGGTTTGCTGTTGTGGTAGGACTATGTGAGACTGGATTAGTGTTGTGTGAGGTTACCTTCTCCTCCTGACTGGTTACACCAGTTCTGAGGTGAGAGAGCTCAGCCTCCAGTTTGGCTATATGGTTGCATCTCTCACATATGTTTGAACCTGTTTGGAGGAGGAGAGGGTTGTCCGTGTACATGAGGCAGTTGTAACATTGCCTCAAGATTCCCAGATTTACCAGCTGGACTGGAGAGGAAACTATTAACTGACCTTTGGACATGCTAGAGTAGTAAAGGGAACTCTTTTATCACTTAATTACAAAGGACCAATAGGGGACAAGGTAATTGTGGAGAGTATATGAGGATGTAGTGCTATTAGTTTATTAGTGCAAGATTGTAAGATTGCTTATTTGGGCAAGTGCAGGGTCTTAGATTGAGAATAGGGTGTTTAATTTCAGAGATAGAGCAGTTCTAAGGGAAACAGTGAAGAGCAGACTTTGTGGAGCCGGGAATAGTTGAAACCCGATTAAGCAGTGCTGCCCGATGCTGCGCTATGCGCACAATCGTGCAAAGCCATGCCAAACCGGGTTTTTATGCAGGGAACTTCAAAGAGCTAGAAATGGCCCAAAACGGCCAATTACTACATGATTCTTGTGCTGAGGTCACTCCTTCAGGGACAGATAGGCTGCTCAAGGCTCCCCACTCCCACTGGTGAGCAAAGAAACTTCCTTCTATCCAAGTAAGGAAATGGGCAACACAGGAACTATCCAAAAGTCCAGAATACAGCAAAGCCTGTATAAGGGACTATTCTAGTTTAGGAAAGGCGTGAAACAAGGATATTTTTTTGTTTTTTGTTTTTTTTTTTCAGGAAAACAACAGGAGAATTACAGTATATTCAATGCACAGGCTAGCGCACTTGAGTGGGCAGCTTCAACAGTTAAATACAACAAACAAACTTTTAAACTAAGTGCAGGTAATAAAAAACACAAAAACAAGCTCACAACAGTTAAATCAGCAGTGTAAACTTGCTTTTCGGCGAGAAAGGACGGTCGCACAGGTAGTAACAGAAAAAATGTACTTATATCTTGAAAGCAGTCACTCTTTTCATTTCTCTGCTGCTAGCACCACTCTGCAGGACCATGAGGAGCTGTTGCTGATATTCTGGTTCTTTATGCAAGACTTCATGTGAGGAAGACTCAGTAACATCTAAGAAATCTGTGGAATCATTCCAAGGATCACCTAGACATTCCGATTTTTCTTCCTTTGTACATTAAGAAGGAGGTCATATGGTAGATAGATCTGACAACATGATCCATGAAAATGGCACTGCTTTCCTCATCTGAAATACAGTATCTAAAATCATATTATTTAAATTGCACTTTGTTAAGCCACTTCAGCTTCATGTTACTGCAATGCAACTGGCCCAAAAAGGAAAGATTTTTTTACATCAACCTGAAAATTTTACTTGGCCCTTACAACTCTTTTGAACAGTTTTCAACAAGGGCACTTTCAGACCAATATGAGCTCAAGATCAAGCAAATTTATGTTTTATTTATTTATTTTTGCTCTCTCCAGGATCTTTCCTGATACCTCCACTACTGGCATCCAATTGGCCCATTTGTTATGAGTTGTGGGAGCTGGGCATTCCTGGGCTAGCTGGAAGACCTATGGACATTTGATCCTGTCTGGAAATTCCCCACTGGGTCTTCATTCCCCTGCAAGAGTCAGGTGATATGAAGTAGGCTAGCTTGCTGATCGTGTAGACTAGCCTACCTTCAACCCCTACAACTAGATGCATCCTTGTGGACAGCCAGAGCCGTCTCTCTCCACCAAGAATGAATGCACCAGCAGCAGCTGCCAAGTTTGGGTTTATTTGAATGCTTATTTCCTAAGCACTTTTTACAAAACACTGGACAATACAAATGAAATGCACTAAGAACAATAAATCTAAAAAATGAAGTTATCTTAAGACAATCAGTTCCATAAAAATCAACATAAGTATGTACTGTATGTGTTCTAGAGATTTAAAATTGAAGTAGTTAATAAGCATCAATAAATAATATTCCCAGAAAAGTCAAGAATCCATTCACAAAAATACTGGCACAAAACTATACATTATGGACTCCATTTGATTAATTGATTTCAGGACATAGATACATTGAACATATAGACTGGATATTCATTTACCAGTATGCATTTCCTTCCATTTCCTCTGTTTTGGCAAGTACTGCTCACATCTCAGCAAGACACGGACAGCCTAATCCTAATAGCTCACTCTTGGCTAAGACCAGCATGGTATCTTCTGTTCATGAGTCTGATCTCTCTTCCAGCATGGGCAATTACCTCTACAAAAATCCAAATAACAAATAACAGGACAGGACAGTACATCCTAACCTCAACATCTTGAGTCTACCATTCTGTAGTCTAGAATTCTGATTCCCAACAATAGCTCCATTTAGATCCCTTTGATCCAATATATAAGTGGAATTAGACCAACTTTCTTGTGAAGCTCCTTTTCTAGTTTCTGTTACATTTGGTAGAAGGATTTCAGAATTATAAACTTTTCATGGTAAACTTCCTCACTTGGTATTTCATAAAGTCAGGATGCCACTCAAGACTGATTTCACTTTTCATTCCAAAAGTTCTGTCAGTCAATCATTGCAGCTGACATTCTTTTAACCAAACTAACAGAATAATGGAGAACTGGGTTGCGTGTGGAGATGCCATTTGCTGGATCTCCACAGGCAAACCAGATATTATACTAAGAGAACTAATGAACTTAGAAAAGGTGATACATCTCTGTCATTCAAGGAAGGGAAAGAAAGTTTACCAGTTAAGAAACAAAGCCTGTCTAAATGACAGACACATTTAGATGCAACTAGGCTTGCAAAATTACCCTTTCCACGTAGTGCCAAAACTCACAAGCTGCTAAAACCATTTGCACTACTGAGATTGCAGCCAGTGCTACTGCTAAAGGAAAAGGACACGACATATTAATGTAGTCAAAGATTGATAAAGTTCTATATCTTAATAGTTAATGTCTGTTTGTTTGTGTCTTTCGGCTTTTCCCGGTTAGGGGTCGCCACAGTGGAACTCCGGTCCGCTAATGATTGGCAGTAGAGTTTTACATGCTGGCTTGCCGAGCCTAACGCACAACCTTCAATGAAGGAACTGAGAATCGAACGAGCAACGTCTAACTGTGAGGCGACAACGCTACCGCAGCACCACCACTGCAGTTCTATATCTTAATAGTTAATGCCAACCCCAAATCTTCTAATAATTCTAATATACTAATGTAACCATTATTCATTATTTTATTTATTTTACATTTGATGACCGGGAATGTCCTACTGAGCTAAGTAGCCCTTTATCAGCGGAGGCCCGAGGAGAAAAGCTCCAAGAGAGATTACATGATTGACATACAAAGTAGTAATACATAGACAAGTCACAAAAAGTGTACATAATGCAAGACTCATAAATCTTAATTAGAATGAAGTTTAAGAAGTAATAAAAACATATTCACATGTGATTAATCTGGAGGGTGTTGATATAAGAAGTACAATACAGTGGTTAGGAGGGATAGGAGATGGCGCTAGGAGAGAGTTAGGAGCTAGAGGAGACAGGTTTTTGGAGGATGGTTACACTGACAGGTATATGATAGGCATATATATATATATATATATATATATATATATATATATATATAATTATTTATGAATCAGCCTTATATGCCACTTCTTAACTACAGTATTAACATTTTATTTCCTAACTAGTTCCTTCCCTCATATCCTTTTCTTTGAATTCCTAAGCACTAATCACATAATCTATTATCACTTTGACAAACCCACTAATACACCTCTTCAAATGCTCAATGTTCAACATTTTCTAATGCATAAGTATCTTTTATACCACAGTAGTTTGCCTTTATTTCATATGAATTTAATCTCATTATCAAATGAATGCATAATTGTTAATATATATTATTTAGTGTCTTTTCATGTATATTGCTGAACATCTGTTTAAAAATGTGTGTGATATGTAGAAGCTTTTCTTCTCAGGCCTCTGCTGTAAGGGGATTTTGACTAAGCCTAATCAAGCAAACTCAGTAAGAAAAAGCAAAAGAAAATAAAATGGCTTTTTCACCCATAAGCAGATTGCCTCCTTAGAAAAACAAACATTTAAAGCTTACTGCGGATTTATACTGGCAACTATAGAACTAACTTTTAGAATTAAATTAAACTATAGTATAAATTAAAGGTTCATTACCTACAAAATGCAGCAAAGGTGTAGTTTTTTTGCTGTAAATCTCACTGCAGTGTGTGAATTCCAGTGGGTGGCAAGCCCCACTCTGTTCCACTGTTCTACATGCTGCTTCACTTTACTCTTCACCCTATCCCCATTCCCACCCCATATCATTAAATTTATATACTCTAAGCCAATCCTTTTCCTCTATAATCACACCTACTTCCTCTACACACATATCTCTTCCTTACCACTTCCACTTCCTCCTCAAACAACACAGACCACACTCCCACATCAATTTACTTTCTACTACCCAACTTAACTCATAAATATTAAACTTTGTACCCCACAACAATCATACCCCCTCAGTCATAATAACTGAAACAACATTTTACTAATCAATTCTCCCTTCGTTAAACTAGGTCTTAAACATCCCTCAAGCATCTACAGCTAGATAATAGTACCTCCAACTCAATTATTCATACCCTATTAAATACCAGATTACTACCCTCATCCCCACTGCAAATCTTCTTATCTGCAAAATTAAAACCACACAAAATGAAAACTTATACAGTAATCTCCACTCATTTCCTAGTTCTCTCATCTCAGCTCTACACATCAGCAGCCTGTTCTCCTATTTTTTGCTTTAGGCATATGTCTTCTTGGTGGTTCTTTTCCTATTATTCTCTGGCGTTATACCACTGCAAAAAAATACTGATGCAATACAATGCAGCTCTTGCTGTAGCTTCATCATAAGCCCCGCACCTCACCTTCAAGCATACTCCAAATTTCTAACACAAATAACATGCATAGAACTGCACATAAGTATCTTCTGCAATACTACCTCAAGATCAGTGCTGTTTTTTAAAAAAAACAAACTTATTTAAGCGTTTCCATCGAATAAAAAAACTAATGCTAGATGGCGACATTCAACTGAACCTTGGCCCAGCTAATAACTCTCTGGATTCCCAACCAGTGAATATAGCCCCAGACTCAAACACACATACCACTTGAAGCTCCCAGTCAATCACAGCAATATCCAGCTCTAAAACTCTAAAAAACATGCATGAATACTGGAATTTTAAACAACAAATGGCAGGACTAAAAGCTTGGATGAATGAAGAAACCCCCGTATATTAGAAATAACTGAAACATGACTTGAAGATAAATACTGTCCATCACATTATATAAATTCAAATGTTACCTGTATCAACAGCAACACTTCTGGAGGGAGACCAGGAGGAGGTGTTGCCCTCTTACTCCAGAATAATTTACCGATCACTATCAAGAGTAAATACAGCAGAAATCAATAATAGCTCTAATGAAGACTGGCTATTAGCTGACATAACTATTGGTGGCCATGCCAATAAACACCTTGGCATAATCTATATTTTCCTCTGCCATAAACATCCTGTGACATCTGCTCCAGAACATCTTCCCACTAGTACTCAATACAACACAATTATTCTGGGAGATTGCAACATAAATTGTGTCAAACTACTGCCCAAGCATGAAACAAAATGCTAATAGATCAGTAACTGGTCAAACAGCCAGCAACACCCAGCCTTGCAAGAGACAATAATTCCACCCACCCTACATCTAATCATCACAGTTATACAGAATATATGCCTAAATGTTGCACTTCTAACAAACAACTGAAGTGACCACTGTCCCACAATGTCATTCTGGTTCTTCAAAGCAAATAAAAAGCACCTTGGAATACTGAAACAGGTAACTGCAAAAACAGGAATGCAGGCAAGAGGGCTTGAGGCACGCACACAGTAGTAGTTTCCAAAGTTTATTCTTCAGACTTTGCTTCAAACAAACGGAGGAAGTTGATGTGGTTTGAACGTATATACTATTTGAAACATTCTTGTTGCAACTGTCTGATGAAGTCTCACTAAGGGGTGAGACGAAAAGCGCTTTATGATTACTGTTTTTTATTGTTTTTATTGTTTGTCTGAAGCAAAGTCTGAAGAATAAACTTTGGAAACTACTACTGTGTGCGTGCCTCAAGCCCTCTTGCCTGCATTCCTGTTTTTACAAATAAAAAGCACCTCACATTACCTCCCACTGACAAGACAGGGAGTTTATTAAGTATTCAACTTTAAGATATAGAGTGGTCCCCGTTGTATGAACAAGCAGGCCCCAACTCAACACACAGTATTTCTACTCATAAATAGGAGAGGAAGTGGACTACAGTGCCCCTGACTCACATTAAGATCTAAATTAACTACTAGAGATAAACCATGGAAAGACTGGATGCAACATGATTCCAACAAATTGTGGCATGGCACATATCTCAACCTAAGTTAAAAGGCCAGCATAGCAAATAATTTAGCTAAAAAAAGGCCAAAATAGGCAATTAATTCAGCTGAAGCAACATTTGCCAGACAGAAAATATGCTTGCTAAAAACCACAAACAGTTTTAGTCTGAGATTATACATCAGACTAGAACAATTACACAACCACCCAGCCCATCTTCACTCAGCAATATCCAGAACTTTGCACATGAGTACAGAAACTTTCTAATAACACAGTACATGAAATAACTAAAGAACTTCTCACTTCTAATCTCTCCTCACAGGTGTCTCAAGCTTTCTCTTCTCAGCTCTACACAGTAGAAATCTGTTTTCCTACTTTTTTACTTTAGGAGGTTTTTCCAAAAAAAATATTATGAAAGCTGTGCTGAGCGTAGATAATAAAGGCAGTACTTTCTGCACATTGCATCCCACATTACTGGAAATAGCTGCTACATAAATAGCAAGTCTTTATCCACATATCTTCAATCTATCACTTACCTCAAACATTTTCCTCAAGGGCTTTAAACAAGCTATCATAATATCACTCCTTAAAAAAGCACAAACCATAGAAAACAGAGACTTTAGACCAATTGCAAGCCTCTGTCCAGTAACTAAAATATTTGAAAAAAAGATGTGCAATATTTGTTCATATAAATAAGTATGGCTTTCTATGTGATTCCCAACATGGCTTCAGAAGAGCCTTTAGCACTAGCAGCACTCTATAGAGTGCCACAGACAGTATCTAATAACATGAGTAACTCTAAACTAACAAGCGGGCTGTTAATAGACAGGACAAGAGCATTTGAAACTGTGAACCTCAACTTCCTGTTCTTCAAATATACTAAATTTAATTTTGAGAGTCTGTCAGTAGACGGATAAAAAGCTATTTACAGGATAGTTTGCTCCAAGCATAATCTAACAACCTCCTTTCTTCTCAAGGTATCCTTAATATAGTGGGATCATACAGGGTTCCCCAAGGTTTTGTTTTATGTCCACTGCTATTGTCTGTCTCTATTAATGACACCACCACAGACCTCAAACGCATACCTCTCAGCTGTACAGATTTTCACAGAATGTCCAGATTTTTCCTCATATTTTTGGTCCATTTTTCATAAAATTGTTTTCTGGCAAATTAATGGCAAATCATTAAAGACTGAAGTTAGAAAACAATGACACACAATCGAGTTTCAGACTTCATACCCTTCAGAAAAATTCATGCTAATTCAAAACCTTTCTAAGTTTGTAAGAGTAATATTTAAGAACTTTCCCTATTTTTGGGTATGTGTCCAACTTTTATGTATGACTTTGTCTACAGTTCTTGCTTTAAGAGGTTGAGTGGTCTGCTCGGACACCTTAGCTTTATCATGTATGCTGATGGCTCGGACACCTTAGCCTTATCATATAGGCTGATGGCTCAGACATCTTAGCCTTATCATGTACGCTGATGGCTCGGACACCTTAGCCTTATCATGTACACTGATGGCTCGGACACCTTAGCCTTATCATGTACGCTGATGGCTCAGACACCTTAGCCTTATCATGTATGCTGATGACATCCTTGATGTAGAATTCCTTCATAACCTAAATACACTTCAGCACAAACTTCAAATCACTTTCACAAAATTAAGCTCTTGGACAAATGAAAATTGGTTATTCATTAACAAGCATACATTCAGGAACTATGATCTTTGGAAAATCAAAAAAAAAAAACTTGCACAAAATCCCAAGTTGTGCATAAGTGACCTAAATGTCAAAATTCTTTCAATAGTCTTGGAACAAAAGTATCTAAAACCTGACTTAGACACTCCACTTTCATTCAGCAAACGTGTTGACATCTTACTAAAACCCTTACTCAACTCAAACTCTACTATAAAATTTCTACTCTGCTAACTCGATTTCCTGCAAAGAGACTTAGCCAAAAAATGTGTTAATACCCAAACTGGAATATGGACTTTCATTAGTAATATTCCACTCTAGTACAAATGCTGAAAAATGGTAAACAGCAATCAACAAAATATGCAGATTCATTGTCTATGCTGACCAAAGAAGCCACCAATGCCATCTGTTGGAACAATGCAAATGGCTAACAATCAGTGAAAGAGCAATCTTTTTATTTTCCCGTCTAATTTTCAAAATTCTCAGTAAAGGGCACTACTCACCACACTGAGGTTCAATCTACATATTAGACAACATAGCTACTCTCTAAGAGATGGTGCCAGTAATACTATATCCCTAGTGAGACGCAGATGTAAGACATTTACTGGTAAAAGAGCCTTCTCCAAACTGGACCCAGCATAGGGAATCATCTGCCATCTGAAACTAGACAAGAAAGCACACTAGGTAGTTTTAAAAATATACTGAAAGGGAGCTTGTTCAAAGAAGCATCATGCTCCTGTTACAAAGAAACAGGGCAGTTTAGGAATATACTACATCAATCAGATAGGAAACTAAGCCAAGAGTCATAGCTATCATAGAAAATAAAGTCTCAGCTAATGCTCTGTTTGCATCATGGTATAACATGTAAATAAAATGTTACCATTATCTCGTCATCTATACCATATAATGAAAGCCATCTTCCTACATGTAGATATTGTAAATATAATGTCCAAAATGGTTTCATGCTCCATTTGTATTGTCTGTGCTTTTTTGAGAATGTGAATATCTACATATCCATATATGTTTTGTAGCTTGTTTCAGATGATATGTTTGTAACTTGTTTTAACTGGAATTTATTTATCTTCATAGCCATTCTTGAGTACTTTACTATTGTTTCCACTGTTCTGTTTTGCACTGTTACTACAATTGATGCCCTAAAGGCCTGGGTTGTGGTTGGAAAGGGGCTGAGGACTAGCCCACCTACCTGGTTATCAAATGCAATAAATAAATAAATAATTATCATTTTGCTATTACAAGTACAATAAATGTCTACAAGGCACAATCTGTATATATTCTACTAGGGCAGTAGCTACATTAGCAGCATACATGTTTCTGTATAAGACATTTGAGAGGCTTTTATGTGGCCTACTTCGTTCTCCTTCACAAAACAGTATGTCTGAAGCAGAATCAAGAGATAAAGCAGGCTCTGGCAGAAGTGTGCTGCAAAAGATCATGTGACTGCCCCTCTCCCTTAGCTATCAAAATATTGCTTGGGAATCTACCCAGATGTTATAATTCACTACAAACGTGATTCCCTTGAATAAGGTAGTACAGCTCTGTGTATAGTACTTACTATAGCAATAGATCTTCCAGGAACTGTCACTGTAACAGCAAAGCTACATTTTTTTCCATTGCCCTAATAATACTAATTGTATTATATCAGTTTATTGTAGCACACATGTGCCTTTTTATTGATATAATGATATTTGTTGAAGCAAAGACATTGGCTTATTACAATCACAATCCTCTTTGAGAGCTAGAAAGGGTATGGAGAACAGAAGGTGTTTTCTAACCAAGCTTTCTAACCATGCATGCTACATATAATTGTCTCATTCACCAGGCAAGTTCCACAGAATGCTGATGTGGTGGTACAAGAACAGTGTAGGTCCCTCCTAGTGGCTGATTTGTGCACCACATTACTACAAGGCAGCCTAAAAGGTGTGAGCACAGCTGATTTAAACTCGAAGACAAAACACATAAGATGGATAAATGTTATGATTTACTGTAGTTACCTCTCTTTAATGATCTTTTGCTATGGTATGCACCTTACACGCAACTATACTATTGTGAGCACATCTGGGTATGGATGTACTGCACCTGTATTAGTATAGACAATTTACAAGGTTGCCTCTTGGAACTTGCCAAGTATAGCATTGCTCAACCCCTCCTTAACCTATTTAACCTTAGCCTCTCCACTAGTGTTGCACCTGATGCTTGGTGAACTTCCATGGTGATTCCAGTACACAAGAGTGGCTGCACTACAGACCCACATAACTACAGATACATACACCTCACCAGTATAATTTAAAGTCATGCAACATATCATATGAGGTCTCATTACAGAGGACAAAGGGAACCATCAGTCTTTTGATATAAACCAATTTGGCTTTATTAAAGATGGATTTAGTCTACTTCATCTAGTCGATTTCCTCAGTAAGGTCAAAGAAGCCATATATACAGGGCATGTCACCCATGCCTCTTATATGGACCTTGCTAAGGCCTGCAGTACAGCTGCCCATGCAGATACTGTCAACAAGCTTACACAGCTTACCATTAGTCTTTATGGCATTCTCTGGATATCCAACTAGCTTACTCACAGGACAAACACAAGAAGGGTCAGAGACACCTCTTCTACACAAAAGCATGTCACTAGTGAAGTTCTCCAAAGCTCTCTCCTAGACACCCTACTCATTGGCATTTGCTTTTCTGACGTTAAAACAGATGTTGATGAATTAATGTTTCACAAAGTTTGATAATGATTGCAAACTAGGCACCATCTAGTCCAGATACAGATGTGCTGTATCCAGGACTGTTTGTAAGCTTCTGAGCCCCACAAGCCTGTTGGAGGGAAGCTTTCTAGCTTATCACTGGGAGTAGTAAGCACTAGGTAGCCTATCTACCACAAGAGTGGTTTCTGGCCCAGAAATTGTAGTTTGACCGTTTGGGCAGTTTTTCCATCTCTTTCAACTTTCTGGTTTAAAAGCCCGTGTTTGCGCTTGTTCCCCACATTTCCTGTAACTAGTCTAATCCAGATACAGATTTGCTGTATCCAGGACTGTTTGTAAGCTTCTGAGCCCCCCAAGCCTTTCTGTGTTGGAGGGAAGCATTCTAGCTTATCAGTGGGAGTGGTAAGCACTAGGTAACCTATCGACCACAAGATCCAGGTACTGATTCTTAGTTTTAGCACTTGAATTTGCTTATTTGTGCTCAGCACTTGTTAAGAACTTGTTGTTAGCACTAAATAAGCGACAAATTACTACAGCACTCAGCCTTCCTCTTTACCTAGAGGAAAACAGTTTTTGTGCTTACTTTCCTCACTTGCTTAGAGAAAAACAGCTCTTATACTCACTTTCCTCACTTGTCTAGAGGAAAGTAGTTTTTTATTCAGGCATGTCCAAGGGTCAGCTCCCAGTGTTCTCTCCTGTCTATCTGATGAATCTGGGCATCTTGAGGCAATGTAGCAATTGCCTCATGTACACAGACAAACCTCTCCTCCTACAACCCAAAACCACAACCTGTGAGAGATGCACTTATTTAGCTAAACTGGAGGTAAAGCTCTCTCCAACCAAGACTGAACTTGACAGTCAAGAGGAGAAGGTGAACACTTGCACCACACCACACTCATCACATAGTCCCACTAAACCTACACCACCAAAATCCATACATAGAAACACAAAAACATTCGCAGAGGCTCTCAGTAATAATCTGCTCAAGCAACAGAGACCTCCAAAGCAGAAATGCAAGCAACCTCCACCCCCCAACACAACCCACATGACACATAGCCCACAGACGCAGTGTGCCAATAAACCACAGCCCATAAGGCAAAACAACTTACCCAACACACTAGTCATAGGTGCCTCTATAGTCAGGCACACTGATGTCCCACTCACCAGGCTAAACAAGGATAAGGTTACTGTCAGCTGCCTGTCAGGTGCCAGGATCCGCCACATAACCCACGCACTCAGATAACTCCACAACAAGTACAAATATGACTCTGTCATTGTCCATGTTGGTCTGAATGACATGAGATGTACCTCCCTGGACTACATGAAAAGAGACATGGAAGAGCTCTCCAATCTTGTAGCCCATGCAGGTATGACCCTAGCCCTGAGTAGCATCCTGCCATTGCCCAGAATGATACTGCAGTACAAGGACAAAATTATTGACTTCAACAATTGGCTAAGCTTCTGGTGTCATTCTAAGGGGATCCAGTATCTGTCTGCCTGGGATGACATGGTAGGCAGACCACGATGCTTTGCCAGAGATGGCTTGCACATGTCGCCCCATGGGATTCCTGATACTGGCTAAGGCTCTTGCTGCCCCTATAGTGCCTTTTTTAAGCAAGGTTCAAATGACAAATTCATCACCATAACAGGAACAGGCAAGCAAAAACTGAGGGTAATGCTACTCAATGCTAGAAGTCTAAATCTCAAAATGCACTCCCTCGAGACACTCCTTAAAATGGAGAACATCGATATCTGTGCAGTGACTGAGACCTGGTTCAAGGCTCTAGAGAGCACCCCTGCATTACCAGACTATAACTCATACCACACTTTTCGGCCATCTAACCTGTACCAGAACACCAAAGGTGGAGGTGTGTCCATATTCATTAAGGATATCCATACCTCCAGGCTAGTTGTGCAGCATAATGCATCCGAGGTTATCCAAGTGCAACTAACTCTGGGCAAACCTGCAATCCAAACTGTAGCTTGCTACAGATCTCCAACCATGCCCCAGGATTCCCACTCCACTTTTCTTGATATACTAGAAAATATTAGGGTTTAACCAAACACCCTAATAATGGGCGATTTCAACTATCCCACCATTAACTGGGAAAATAACTCATGTACCAACTCCTTCATCCAACGCTTTCTGGAATTCATAAATTCCAATGCCCGGGATCAACTTATCCATACCCCCACCAGGGGCAACAATATCCTAGACCTAGTCATTACCAACATGAGTAACCAGTGTTCCACACCTGAAGTCAACTCCTCGTTGGTCAGATCCGACCATAAGCTAATCACCCTAGATATCCGCATCCTGCCCCCACCCACCATTAAGGAAACCATGGTAAAAAATTTCTCCAAAGCCAACTTCATGCTTCTTAAGACAGAAGTGGTGAACATCATGACACCCATGCAGCTGGACAATACAGTTACAACTGCTGAATCCTACACGAATGCGCTTTATAAGCACTTACACGAGTGCATGGATCGTGCTATCCCAGACAGAACCAAGATGTTATCCTCCATAAAAATGTAGCCAATCTGGTGGTCCCCTGCCATAAACAAACTCTACAACAGAAGGAAGAAACTGTTGCAAAGGAGAGTAAAATCTCATGAGTGGAGGAGCTCCCTGGTCAGCCTCAGTAAGAAGCTGAGATCCCTTATAGGATCCTCCAAAGCTAGCTACGAAAACAAAATTGCCACTGATTCTAAGGATAACCACAAAGCATTCTATAGCTATGTCAAGAATCTCAATGGCAACACCCAGATCTGCTCTGAGTTACAGCACAACGACACGAAAATTACAGAACCAACTGATTTTGCCAACATCCTGGCAGATAGGTTCAGTGCTAACTTTACCCCCATCTCACCCCCTAAAGGGCCCATATCTATACAGGAAGAATGCAGAGTCCCTGTAATCACATCTATACAGGTAAAATCTGCACTCTCTAAAACCAAAAACACAGCATCCATGGGACTGGACAACATCCCAGGCTGCGTTTTACACGAACTTCAGAACGAACTGGCTCTCCAACTAAGCACCATGTTCAATCATAGTCTCACATCAGGCTTTGTGCCCATTGAATGGCGCACAGCAACAGTTATCCCACTCCACAAAGTGGGAGCCACCACTGATCCTGGGAACTATCGCCCTATTAGCCTGATGAGCCTGGTCTGCAAGGCCATGGAACGTATCATCATGCAACTCATAAACAAAGACATTGGTAACTTCCAAACTCTGGACCCCACCCAGTTCAGGTTTGTGAAAGGCAGATCATGCCTACTGAACCTGATTGACTTCTTTGAGGCAGTCACCAAAGCCGTAGACGAGGGTAAGGTGGTTCACACAGCCTATCTTGACCTCGCCAAGGCTTTCGACACAATCCCCCATTCTGGAATTCTAGCTAAACTCACTAAACTATGTATAAATCCCTATGTCACAAGATGGGTTGCCAACTGGCTCACTGACAGAATCCACACTGTAAACGTTGCAGACTCCAAATCTGACTTCAAACCAGTGACAAGTAGAGTACCACAGGGTTCAGTTCTGGGACCTCGCCTGTTTGGTATCTACTTTTCCAAAGTACAGGCTAACACAGAAGGCCTCTGGCTAATGAAGTTCACAGATGACTGCAAACTAGGAGCTATAGTCGAGTCCCCAAATGATGTGGACATCCTACAGAAGGGTCTCACTGGGACAGATACCTGGTGTCAGAGGCATGGTCTCAAGCTCAATGCCAAAAAGTGCATTGTTATCCCCTTTGGGAAAAACTCTGTACCCCTGAACTACCACATAAACGGCAGTCTACTTAATGCTGAATGTGTGATAAGAGACCTTGGGACCCAGGTGGACAGTAGACTCTCCTTTGATAATCACATCGCCACAGTAGTCAAGAAATCCTTCTATGTGGCACACCTCATCACAAAAGGTTTCTCATCCAGGAAAAAAGAAGTCATTGTTCCCCTCTACTTGGCACTTATTAGACCCATTATAGAGTACAATGCCCCTTTTGGAATGTACCTCACAAGACATCTGCAGCAGCTGGAAAGGCCACAGAAGTACCTCACAAAGAGGATTACTGGCCTCAAACAGATGCCCTACACTGATGGTCTCAAAAAAAGTCCAGCTTTACTCTGTAGCATATCGCCTACTCCGAGGACATCTCTGCCTAACATATAAAGCTATGTTAAACCCAGAGCTGTTGGACATGTTACACCTAAAGAAATCCCAATCCCTCCGAGCTACATGCTCTAGGGACCTAAACATTGTCACCACAATAAACAGGACATGTTGGAGGGATAGATTCCTGTCTGTCCCAGAGACTTCCTATACTCTGGAACAAGCTACCCATCTATGTCAAGCAAAGTTCCTCATTAGCACTCTTCAAGAAAAATCTTGATGAGTGGATGGGAAATAGGAAATACACCCCAGGGATCACTTCTGTGGCTCTGCTCAACAGGGGCACAGGAAATCAACTTTCTTGGGTGGCGCAAGTAAGGGAACTTTGTTGGCTAGGCTTACTTAGGCCCTTGGGGCGATAGCCTAGTACCTACTTATGAACCTGTCATATACTTCCTTAAAGATATATATATTTTTCAACAAGCATTTGATTTAACTAATTCTTGCTGCATTGACAGTGGGCTTAAGCTTAAGGCCAAAATATGTAGTATGGCTTAATTTGGCAAGCAAAAATGTCTCTCTTCGTGCCATATCAAAGACACTGCCCTTAAAACTAACTCATTCATCAGGGGTCTAGTGTTTTTATTAACTATTAACTATCGTTTGACCATCATGTATCAGTCATAATCAAACATCCATTTAAATAGTACAGTTACTTTCAAGGGTATATCTTCCAGAGTAAAGAAGTTATAATCTTGGTCTATACCACTAACCTATCACAGAAAACAATGTCCTGTTTGGCACATACCTCTCTATGCATCTCATCGAACATGAAAGATTGTAAACATTTTTGACCAAGAAAATTACTAGTTTAGACTCACTAATTTACATTGAGTAAAATCCCTCTTACTACATTCTGTTCTCACACACACTTTTTCATAATGATCTGTGCCGGGTTTACTGAGCTATGAAAGTCTCCACCCTGCTTGATCTTTTACACTTATGCAAAACAAACAGCACCACAAACACCTGAAATAAAGACCTTATTTTTCATCGTCACATAAATAGAATGTTCTGGCTTGATAAATTCCTAATCAAGTGAATCCTCTACTTTTGGAATAAGCTTCTTCTACATGTCAAACACTACAGCACACTATCTGTATTTAAAACTATTCTTCATGTTTGGATAGGCAATTGTAAATTTTCCCCTTGTGATGTTCCTTGACCTTGGAAGCCTAAGCTGGCAAAGGTATTCTTGGTCTAAGATGGTTGGGTGTCTCAGTGGATTTTCTGAACCACATGCCTAGCATATACATGTAAACATAAGAAACTATAAATATGTAAGAAGGATGATGTAGAGTAGGTTTTCCCAGTAGCTAGAAATGACTACAAATTCCTGATTGTATATTATTATTACATTGTAAAAGGAGGAAAGTCTTAAGTCACCAGCAAGGCTTGATTTGCAATGTATAAATCTGTCTGATTACCAGACAAGATTTAGGTAATACTTTGAGCTTTATTTGTTTAAGAATATCTTACAAGCCCCTTAAACTATACATCTTTTGCTATATGTTGCCGGAAAAGCTGCACTTGTATATTACTTTTAAGTTTATACCAAGGATGACAAACTACATATTTACATAATTATATCCTGTCTGTGTGGCATAGAAGGATAAATCCCTGATGACCTGAGTTCAAGCCGCAATTCAGGTCATGGAATAGCTAGGTGAGGAGATGGGATTGAGCAGTTTTCACCATCTCACCTGTCTTGGGTGATGGAGAGGCATTCAAAGTTGATCACTGATTCCATGCCAACAGAGGTCTGCATGTTTACCATCGACCGGGGATGTGAATGTGGCAGCCAAAATGAATGACTGCTGGTAGCTCTTGGAGATATGTGTGTGTGTGTGTGTGTGTGTGTGTGTGTGTGTGTGTGTGTGTGTGTGTGTGTGTGTGCGCGCATGGAAGCATGTGTTTATCAGGGGAAAGGGCTTAGGCTGCCCTGCAGTAATGGGGTGCACAAATCAGCCACTAGGGTGTGTCAGAGCTCAATAGAATTGCTTCTATTATTCACATCCAGTATGATGCAAATCTGCTTACTGGGATTGGCTACTCAATAGCTCCAAGCCTGGAGACAGATTAAATATATGTCATAGGATGCTGGTCTGGAGGGGAAAGGTAGACTAACTTGGGCTGAGGGATGCAGGTGGTCCCCCCCATTGTCATCAGAATTGGGCAGGAGCATGAAGCACCATCATGGCTGCCTGGATAATGACCCCTCTGGATGATACTTACTTCTGTGCTGGGTTAGTCAGTACATGGGAACAAATGCTCCCTAACCTGTCTGCAGAAGAATTGATTGTCAGTAGGCATGGGGGCCAAAAGGATATAGGTAAAATGGGAATTTTTTCTAAGTGTTCCCCCATGTATGTCAACCATGAACTTTCTGCTTATCTTGGACTCATTCATTCTTCTGTTGCACCTGTCATCCCATAACACTTACCATGGTTACAGCCATATGCCCTCATCCAGGTAGCTATACACAGCAGTATTTTTTTCTGAGACCTATCATCGCATATGGTAGCTTGACAAGTGCAGAACTTCCACAGTATTGCCTCAGCTGTCTCATCCATGAATTGAATTATGGCTCCTGCATGCTAATGCCCTCTTTGCAGGCCATGCTGCCACCTATTACAGTACACATGTTCACTGCATGTCAGTCCTGCAGTGGGTCAGGTGGCCTTACCTCCTCCACGGTGAGTGAGTCTGCATCAGCCACATACTCCCAGCCTTTCCAGTTGGCTCATCTAATGCCTAAACCACTGAGCTTATTATGGGAAAGTATGAACAATAACATAACCAGAAAACAATAGATGTAAACATTTTTCTTACTTGTGTGCAAAGGAATATGCCCATTAGCCAGTAACTCAGAATTGAAATTGATAGACAAGACAGATGAATTTTGATGACTCTAGGATTCTGTCATTAGAGAATGCCTTGTTTGTGGAATTGCATATAATGCACAAACAGAAAATCTTTTAAGAGAGCTAGCTATACAGTAGAGCAAGCTATGCAAATATGTAGTTATCTCACAAACTACTGAAGCATAGTTGTGTCATATGTATGAGGAAGATCAAAATCCTCAGCACCTCCTACTGACTGTTGGTCTCAGGGGACTTCAGTGCTTATGTGGAGAATGACTGAGGTACCTGAACTAGTGTGATTGGGAAGAATGGTCTACCAGATCCAAACAGAATGGTAAATGTTTTTTGGACTTCTTGCAAGCCACAATTTTTCCATAGCAAATGCTTCAGCACAAGTGTATTATAACTGCACTCAGTAATAGGGTACCTTGGGCCAAGCTCAGAGTGGTCAGATACCAAGTACATTTATTGTTATCCTTGTGTAACATCAGTTTCTAATGAACTAATGCTTCTGTATGGGATGACTTCAGTTCTCACCTCTGGAAGGGCTTCTCACATGAATGGCAGGGGAGATCAGTGATGTTATGTACCTGGCAGCTAGCACACAGAGTTACGGATAGAACTGTTAACAAGTAGCGTCCTGTAGTTCAGGGTTTGATTTCCCACACCTCCATTTTTCAACTATGTGAATCTGGGAATGCCACTTAACCAAATAGTGCTGCCAGGTTGCACCTGAAAAGGGTAATTTGTGTCAAGTGGGCTTACCTTCTTAACAAAAATTGAAATCTGACCTCAATAGCTAAGGCATCAACAGGGAGCTGTTGCAAATAGGTAGTCATTTTTTATCAAGCTGGTAACTCCAGGATGTCCTGGAGGGCATCAGAGGTTACAAAAATTGTTAAATTAAGGAAAAAAAACATCTACACAAACCTAGTGGTGGGATCTCTTAGATTTAATTGATTTTTACTGAAAGCTCAGGAATGTGTCAGCAACAGCAGTCAAAGAAATGAAAGCCTGGGTTTGAATGGAGTTTAATGAGGCTATGGAGAATAACTTTTGGATTACCTCAAAGAGGTTCTTGCAAACTATATGGTGAATTAGGAGTATGAGGCAGGATATTGCCCCAGGTGTTCTCACTAATGGTAGAGAAGTATTACTTTAACTATGGACATTATCAAAAAGTGAATGGAACATTTTTAAGAGCTACTGAACCTGGTGGAATGTCCTCTTTTGAGAAGATAGTTCTAGAAGCAAATGGTTAGATTTAAACCATTTATGTAGATTAGGTCACTGCAACAATTAAACACCCATGCTTTACCAAGGCTATGGGAATGGAAAAGATTAGGAGAGAAATATTTTTTTCTGAAATATGAGTACATTTCAAGACAATAGTGAACTGTATAATATTCAGATATATTAAACAGACACACCTCAATATAGTTTACCTACTAATCACTGTACACATGGAAAACTTTCCAGTTTTTTTTTTTCTAAATTATGCTTTATTCCTTGCTAACATATATAGAACTACATAATCCTCTCCCTAAAGTGACAAAAAATGTTAGCAGATGAATCATTTCATGAACTTTTGGGAAGCAGGAAAACCAATATCCATTAATGGTAGATACTTTGGTTTTAAACATATCATAACCTCCTTATTTATCTAAGTGCATAGCTCTAGTTGGAGTTAAGACGTTTATGTGACTCAAGTGCCCTCACAAAGGAAATGTTGATTCTGGCAGAAACTGGAATATTTTCTGTCATTTTATCTGACTCTTAGAGTTAATTACAGCTTAGAAATCTTTCTCTGGTGGGAGACTGTGAATGTATCATTAAACATTTCAATGGCTGATTTAGATTATGAATCTATAAACATCTCTAGTAATACTGGAATTCTGAAGAGAATGATAGCGTGTGATAGGCAGATCTTATAACTCCATTATTACAAGAAATTCACTACATTCAAAAATACAAACTCTAAATATGTCTTACTTTCACTTGGCTAATACCCTTGTTGACACATTTGATAAAATACTGAAAATCTACACTGAGGAACTCTGCATAAGCAGGTGAAAACCAATGCAATGAAGAATTTCCTCTGTGGTCCTTTTTTAACTGACATTCGGTGTACTTCACTTTGATAATGAGCACTGAGAGAAAACAATCATTTTCATTTGACAGAGTGATGTAAGTTTGTGTGTGTGTGTGTGTGTGTGTGTGTGTGTGTGTGTGTGTGTGTGTGTGTGTGTGTGTGTGTGTGTGTGTGTGTGTGTGTGAGCTTGTGCAATGGCACTGTTATAGTATTAGACTCCATATACTTAATATTGAATAATTTTATTGTCAAAAATGGTAAAAAAATTTTCAAGTTATTGCCACTGATCAAGCAACAGGTTGCATATCACTGAGCATGCAAGCTTTTTATAAATGTAACAACTTATCTGTTACCTCAGTCTGCAGTCAGTGCCTAGAAAGAAAAGATACTTACTTGCTCAAAAATGTCCCATAGCCGATGATGCTAAGTATATAACAGGAGTTGGGCTTATATAAAGATGGTTTGGTCGGATCTGGAATATTTTCATGCATGGTTATCTTTGTTATATGGAAAATATGCAAAAAGGACATTTTTCTTTATGTTATGTTAGTATAGTGGGTGTTTGAAAGTATCCAGAAGTGTTATGTATTTCTAGAGGACAGAAGGGTGTAACAGAGAGTTGGTAATGGATAGTTTTCTTTGCTGAGGTTAAAATAAAAAATAAACACATAAACAGCAAACAACCACTTTTCTTTATATGTGGGTCACTGGTGTAATGGGTCCTCACCGGTGCCAAAAACATGAGGTAGGCACTACACAGCGAATTGAATATATTGATGATGTAGCTGTTGGTGATTAAAGAACAGATGGATTGCAGGGCTATTAAAAATACATTTCTGGTTGTCAAGACAGTGTCAAGATTTTTATATTTTTTATTGGGCGCATTGCCACATTGGGCACCTATAGAGTGTTATTTGAAGGGGGAAAAGTGCATCTTAATCATTAAAAATATGAACAAAATAACTCAGGACATGGACTGAATAACTCTCTCACATACCACATATAACATGGAAGGCAATGTATTACACATTTGCAAAGATCAATGCTTCCTCAACAAAATGTACTCAGAGGGATGGGATGGTAGCAGTGGGCTAGGAATAATGCTTCATTATGCAGAATTAATCTCTTGTGAATGGCTCAGAAATATTGTTTTTGCATTTTAAAGTGCTGGAAGTTATCCCACCAGGAAGGCCAGTGTATGTCCTACATGACCAGCAGCTCTGCAAGCCAAGGCTGTTAGCTTAAGTGTAATTAATTTTGTTAGCTCCAGATACAATAAAGCCTGTTTAGTTAAGCCTGACAGACTGAACAGAAAACCCAAACAATCTAACACACTTATCCTGTTGTTTAGCAACCTTAGAACTAGTTATTTTAGTTAGGAGGGTGCAAGGGGTACAATCACCTGCATGGAGAGTACGTAGGCTTTTGCATGCAACATCAAACATGGTTAGTATGTTGTCCACTAATTCTCTTATGTTCAACATAAATGGGTTTTAGTGCATCATCTGTCAACATATGGAAAGTACTGAACTGTATTCTTGCAAATCACTATTCATTCTTGCCAAAAAGATCACCTCCAGTTAGTGTGCTTTGTCCTGTCCCTAAAAGTGCACTTTTGATTTACAAAGTATTTACCAAAATAACTAAATCTTAGAAATACTTTTGAATGGTATTCAAAATACAAAACTGGGAAAATGATGCCTGTACACTAACTGCTTATTGAACAACTCAAAAAAAAAAAAAACTCATGACTCTTGTTTTGTCCCATTTTTCAATTTTATTTTAATTTCTATCCATAAGGTTTCTGTTGTTGTTGTTTGGCTGGCAGCCCATTTACAAAATAGTCAAAGAAAATTAAAAAAAGTTCATATATCCATTCCTGAAAATGCTAGAAAATGACCAAAAATAATTGAGCCCATTCTCCCAATGCAGGAGGAAATACCACTGCTATTTGTTGTGATCAGCTACAGAGTTGCTGTGCATTAAGAAAAGATGACAATGATTAAAATGGAGAACATCAACATTTGTGCTGTAATGGAGACCTGGTTTAAAGTTGCAGAAAGCACCCTTGTGCTATCAGGCTATAATTCATTCCACACCTGTCGGCCCCAAAACATGGACTGAAACTCCAAAGGTGGTGGTGTCTCCATATTCATAAAGGATATGCACACCTCCAGACTAGTAGCCCAGCATAATGCATCTGAGATACTTCAGGTACAACTAACATTGGGTAAGATGGCAATCCAGGTCATAGCCTGCTACGGGTCCCCAACCATGTCCCTTGACTCTCACTCCATGTTCCTAAGCACCCTGGAATTTATCAAGGTCCAACCCAACAGTCTTATAGTCCAAAGATACAAAGAATTCAATCTATGGCGTTCGCACAACAACTGAACCAAAAAGGGAAAAAAGCTTACGCCAACCGCTATATTATCTTGAGATGCCGATAACTTCCAATCAGTCCAATATTCAAAAACAGCACCAAAAGAACTTAATGAAAACTTCAGCGTTCACTCTCATAGTAGGAGACTTCAACTACCCCTCCATCAACTGGGAAAACTACTAGTACACTGGCCCAACGCTTCCTGGAATTCATCATTTCTAATGCCCTGGACAAGCTCATTCTGACCCCTACTAGAGTAAGCAACATCCTTGACCTGGTTATTACTAACATGGGCGACCATTGCTCTACACCAATAGTCAATCCCTCCCTGGTCAGATCTGACCATAAACTAATCACATGAAAATCCACATCTCGCCCACAGCCCTGTAAAGGTAACCACCTTGAAAAAATTATCCAAAGCTGACTCTGGACTCCTAAAAACAGAGGTGGATAATTTCGTGGCACACATGCTAATGGAAAATAGCTGCATGACTGCCACATCATACACCAATGCAATGTATGAACATGTACATAAATGCATGGAACTAGCCATACCCAACAGAACCAATATGCTCTCCTCCAAGAAAAGGAAGCCAATCTGGTGGTCCCCAGCCATTAATAAACTTTACAACAGAAGGAAGAAACTGTTGCCAAAAAAGGTGAAATCCCAAGACTGGAAAAACTCCCTTATTAGCCTCAACAAAAAGTTGAGATCCCTCATCAAATCCTCTAAAGCCAGCTGTGAAGGCAGAATCATGGCAGACACTAAAAACAATCACAAAGCTTCTATAGTTATATCAAAAACCTCTACGGCAATACCCAGATTTGCCCTGAGTTACTACACAATGGTACCTCCTATACTGAGCCAACAGATATTGTCAACATGCTGGCCGACAGATTCAGTGCCAACTTTACCCCTCCCCCCAAAGGACCAATCACAATACTGAAAGAATGCCAGGCACCCAGCATTACTGCAGCACAGGTTAAAGCTGCAGTGTCCAAGGCCAAGAATACAGTTTCCATGGGATCCAATAATATCCCTGTCTGTGTTCTACATGAACCACAAAGTGAACTTGCACCACATCTGTGTGCCCTGTTCAGTCACAGCCTCACCTCAGACTTTGTCCCTACCAAATGGCGCACTGCTACAGTCATCCCTCTTCATAATGGGGGAGTGACTACAGACCCTGGGAATTATCACCCCATTAGCCTGATAAATCTGATATGCAAAGCTATGGAGTGCATCATCATGGACCTGATTAATAAAGATATAGGAAATCCCCAAACTCTGGACCCCACACAGTTTGGCTTTGTGAAAGGGAGATCATGCCTGGTCAATCTGGTTGACTTCTCTGAGTCAGTCACCAGGGCTGTGGAGGAAGGTAAGGCAGTGCACATAGCATACCTCGATCTGGCCAAGGCCTTTGATACTATTCCTCATTCAAGAATTATTGATAAACTCACCAAACTAGGCATCAACCGCTATATCACCAGGTGAGTTGCAAATTGGTTCACAGATAGAACACACAGTGTGAAAGTAGTGAACTCCAAGTCAGACTGCAGACCCGAGTGGGGTCCCACAGAGATTGGTCCTGGATCCTCTCCTGTTCGGCATCTACTTCTCAGAAGTCTAGGCCAACACAAAGGGACACCGGCTGACCAAGTTCGCAGATGACTGCAAGCTGGGAGCCATTATTAACTCTCCAAGTGATGCAGACATCCTACAGAAAGGCCTCACTGAGACCAATGACTGGTGTCGAAACCATGGCCTTAAGCTTAACACCAAAAAATGCATCATCATCCCCTTTGGTAAAAACTCAGTTCCCACTAATTATCGCATCAATGGGAGCCCACTGAACACTGAAGGCGTTATAAGAGATCTGAGGACGCAGGTTGACAGCAACCTCTCCTTCAAACACCACATTGCCACTGTGGTCAGAAAGTCCTTCTGTGTGGCACATCTCATTACCAAGGGTTTTGCATCCAGGAAGAAAGAGGTCATCATTTCTCTCTACTCTTCCCTCATTAGACCAGTCATCGAGTATAATGCCCCATTTGGCATGTACCTCACTAGACACCTGCAACAGTTGGAGAGGCCACAGAAGTACCTCACGAAGAGGATTCTAGGCATTAAACACATGCCCTACACAGATAGACTCAAAAGACTTCATCTATTCTCTCTCATATTGCCTACTTAGAAGCAATCTCTGCTTGACTTACAAAGCCATGTCTGACCCAGCTCTGTTAGAAATGCTACATCTAAAGAAATCCCAATCCCTCTGCACCACACGCTTCAGAGGCCTCAGCCTCATTACCACAATCAACAGATCATGCTGGAAGGACAGGTTCCGCACCAAGAGACTGCCAATGCTATGAATAGACTTCCCATACATGTCAAGCAGAGCACCTCACTGTCACTCTTCAAGAGAAATATTGATGAGTGGATGGGTAATAGAAAGTTAACCCTGGAGATCACTCTAGTGACTCTACTTGATAGAGGCACTGGGAACTAATGTCAGGTGGCATGATGCCAGGGAACTTCTATGGGCTAGGCTTGTAAAGGCTCCAGGGCCATTAGCCTAGTACACACCTATGAATAGCCTTGCAAGGACTGTCACCATGTGACCATAGTTTTATTTATTTTCTGACTTTGTGCTCTGATTTTATGGTATCACCACAAGGAAAGTAGCTGTCTACCCATCTTCCATTTTCAGCTTCTGTATGGTGCAGTATGCATTCAAACTCTTTTTTGGTACTTTTTTGCCTGTCACCACTGACTTCAGGCTTCCTGAGTGACTCCTACTCTCCTGTTATTCCTCCTCTTGTTTCACTGAACCTTTAGCATCCACCCAGGTGTAACCCACAATGGAATGGCTTCCTACTAGAAGAGCCAATATACATGGAGTTGTCCAGTTCCTACATGTGGGCTCTACAGGGTGCAAGGTGCCAGCCTCAGAGAGTGGAATGGTGCTGAACAAGAAGCCAACATAGTACAGCTTGTAGGGTTTTTTTCAACAGCCCTAAGTCCCTTCCCTGCACATCAATATCATTGTCAGGCTGTGTCAAAATGGAGAATATTCTGAGCATGTAGCCCACTGTGAGCCCAAAGGGTGGCAATGCTTGTTTTGTTCTTCCTCTCTAATACTAGTATCTCCTCTCTGAGCTCTAACCTCTGCCAGAGCTCCACTAGAGAGATATCCAACATGCTTCTCACAGAATAGGAACATCAATCCACTCACCTGCAATGTCAAATGCCTTAGCTGCCTGTGCTAGGGTCACCTGGGCCATAAGCAAGACTTTTATCCATCTATATCACTGGTGCAGGCTGTATGCATTAATACTTTTTAAGTTTAAAACATACAGAAGTGGTATGTGTTTTTTTTTTTTTTTTAGGGGGGGGGGTGGCAGGACTAACCATCTGATTATATACATTCTTCCAGATTTATCTTAGCACTTCCTGTAACTAGCACATAGTTACCCAAATACTGAGAAGAAAAAAGTAAAAAGGAAAAGGTAAATGAAAAAGAAAGGCAGAAAAATCTTCAATAATGTATGCTCAGTTAGAGTAAGTCCTACCTCAGTAATCTTTTGGAATAAGGGCACAAATACTAGAATCGGTCAACACTTCACATAGTCCCAGGCTGCTACTTTCCTACCCCATCCCATAATGGGATCTAATCTGCCAAGTACCTTTAGAGTCAGTACTGTTTACAATAATAAACTTTACAAAAACACCTTTCATCAGACTTTGAGTTTGTACCTTTCCCCATTTTTGTGCAGCCATGGAGTTCATATATATAAGTTGTGGGAAATTACCCCCCCCCCCCACACACCTAGAAGTGCAGGGGGCTGCTTCCTTGCATAAAATGTCTTATTTGTCTTTCACTGGATGTGTTTTGGGTGAAGTTAATTTGTACAAATGGTATTCACACTAAAGGCGCTCAGCAGATCAACATGATTCCTTCCATACTGCAGATTTATGTTGTTGTGCTTCACATTACATTGGTCTTCTAAATGGCTCCAGGCAGCTGTAACATATTTGATGAATACTTTTAGCAAATTTGGTCTTGCTCTGCCTTTTCAAGGTCACAAGTTATTTCTTTTCCTGCTTATCTACCTTTGTCTCTATAGTTTTCTTTGCTGAGGAATTAATAATGTTTTCCTTCTCCCCTTTCCAGGCATGTGTCTGTTCTTTCTGTTTTCTTTTCATCTTGCTTTTATTCCTTCTGTTCTGATTTCTTTTTGTCTTTGGGGTGTCAGAAAGCTTTGAGGTAGCTTTTTGCTCTCTTGTCTCTATGTAAGCTGTGGTTTTGCAATAATCAGTTTGGCTCAGAACCTCTTGTTTGGCTTTCTATTTGCAGCAACCACATTCTTGGAAATTTTTTTGGTTTAATTGTTAGGATAGGCTTTTCCATTCTTCTGCAGCCATGGAGAAAGGGTTTCAAAAGTGTTCAGTGGGGGGGGGGGGTTCCTTTACATGACAGTCATTTTAGTATCTCCTCTACAAGGGAAAACCATAGGCCAGAAAGGTGTGATATTTGCCAAGATTTCATTCCAGACACCTGTCGGCATTAATGGGAATGGCTGATTTTGCACCTTTGCCACTAAACTCTGGCCATAGTGACTTCTTTCTTGGAATTGATGACTTTAACATCAACCCCAGGCCCAGCTCCTTCCTCAACCTCATAGAATTTCAGTGTCCCCCCTTGCCTTCCCTTTGTTGACCTAAGGCTGAGAGGTAGAAAAAACTTTCACCTTGAGGGACCTAGCTGTGACGCCCACATCCAATATTTCTAGGTTGAAAGACAAAGGGTGGAAAGAACACAAGAGAAACTGCTATTTATCTCCAGATTTTGAGATGGCCAATCATGTTATTGATCCTCCAGTTATAAATCTCAGCAAATCACATTTAACTCCACATACTGTTATGTATAATTATTTAATCAGTTGGGGGGCCATGGCAGTGCAGTGGTTAGTGTTGCCACCTCACAGCAAGAGGTTCTCTGGTTCGATTCTCGGCTGGGGTGCTTTCTGTGCAGAGTCTGCATGTCCTCCCTGTGGTCGTGTGGGTTTCTTCTGGGTGGTCTGGTTTCCTCCCACATCCTAAAGACATGCTGTAGGTGTATTGGACAGTTTAAATTGGCCCTAGGTGTGTGCCTTTTGTGGAAGGTTGGGTGCCAGGCTAGCACCTTGACACCATAAAGCTCCACTGCCAATTGTTCTGCAGACCATTGTTCCATTGTGGCGACCCCTAACCGGGATAAGCTGAAAGGAGATGATGACGACAATTATTTAATCAGTTCTCCTAAACAGCAAATCTTGGCTAACTAAATATAGTATTCTGCAAAATTTTGATTAATTAATCATTTCTCCCAAACAGCAAATCTCACTTAACTAAACATAGCTTTCTGTGTTATTCTAATTAATTAATTAATTAATTAATTAATTAATTTGTTTTCCTAAACAGCAAATCTCAGTTAACTACATATAGCAGTCTATATAATTTTTAACTACATTTCCTGAATCCTTTGTCTAAAGTGGAAGTTAAGTTGCCAGCACTTGGTATCTTTGCTTTATTCTCACAGATGATCTCTTACACATCACAAATAATGCTGTATGTGACAGATGGAATATTTAATAAATATGAAGACCTCACTCTCAAAAAAACCTCAGAAAACAAAAACATGTACCGAGAACAAACTTCACTACCCTACATTCTACACCAAGTCATATATACTGAGGATTTAAAAAATCTTTTCCAAACTCTCTTTGGTCCAAAAAGACTAGGTCTCAGTGAAAATGCAACACTGCATTACCTTCAGGTACACTTTTAACAGAGTCACGAATAGTGAAATTTTCTTCAATCCAATACACTATGCCACTCTACAAATAAAAGTGTTTTACTGGTTGCTGACTCTATAGTCAGGCACATTTATTCTCTAATCACTAGGCTAGAGAAAGACAAAGTGACAGTGATTTAGCTTTTTTGTACCAGGATTTCTGATATCTAAAGGACCCTTAAACCCTTAAATACGAGTATGATTTGATGGTGGTCCATGTGGGAGTGAATGACTTGGGGTGCAAATCCCTGAGGAATATGCAGAAAGAGAGAGGAGAGAGAGAGATGTCAGAACTCCATATGCATGTCACAAATTTAGGCAAGACACTGATCCTGAGCGGGCTACTTCCCTCTCCAAGAATGATGTCTAGATATAAAGAAAAGATAACTAGCTTCAACAGTTACATAGCTGATGTCATTCTAAATAGATCTACTGAGTGACAATGTGGGACAAGATGCTTGGCATTCCTACTTGGTTTGCAAAGGATTACTTGCACCTGTAATTCCAAGACTGTTTTTTTAAGGCAAAATTCAACTAATGGACATCCCATTGTAAATAACATATTAAATCCAAAACAGGATCACATTAAGGTGGATCTGCTCAGTGCTAGGCGTCTCAACAACAAACTGCCCAACCTTGAGTCTCTTACACATTTGGAACACACCCATATTTCTGCAATAACTGAAACATCCTTTAAATGTATAGAAAGTACTGTCTTCATGTTTTTGTTTTGCACCTACCATACCTTGAGAACTCAAGGCAAACTATTGTGACATTTCCATATTTGTTAGGGGCCATAACATATCCAGACAGTCTCCCAGAGATCCTCTAACTGCACGCATTGAACTCCAAAGCACACTAAACAGGACTAGCAGCTCATAGGCTGTTACAGGACACCTTCTCTGTCCCCAAAAAAATGTGTAAGATTCATAAATATCCTCAGTGAACTCACCATAAACAAGAACTCCATTATTACTATCCTTCAGTAAGCTGTAACACCTCCACCTCCAATGTACCGTATGCTCAGAAGAGCTTGCATTTCATAAATGAAAGCTCTTTGAACCAGATTGCCAATGCACCCATTAGAGGACATAATATTTTAGTCATGGTCCCTATGAATATACCTTTGTCATGTACTTTCCCCCTAGTATCTCCTTCCTTTGTTAAGTTGGATAAAAAAAATGTGACTTTCACCTTGAAGCTCTCTAAATCCCCTGATACCGATATCTTCATATTCAATTATTTCAAACTCATCAATTTCATGAAATTTTATAGCAAAGTTTCAAAATTCACTTACAGCAATATTAACACCAATGTTGCCACAGCAGGTAGCTTCATGAAGGAGTTCTATGACCACCTAGACAAATGTATTGAACTATCAGTCCTAACCATGTCTAAATATAACAGGAAATTAAAAAAACAAACCACCCTGGTAGTCCACCAATATGAATAAATTCTATGATAAAAAACTTATTAATAAGATACAGCTAAGCACAACATAAGAAATAAAAAAAAAAATGAAAGAAACCCTTCATTTTAGGGATAATATCAGAAATATTAGTAAAAACAATTGCAAATTCTTCTTTTGCTACATTAAGAAACAAAGAAACAACACTCAGTATTGCTCTGAACTTATTCAAAATGACAGCACTTATTCTGACCTAATGCCAATCTACCAGCAAACAAAATCAGTGTGAATTTTATCACAGAGATGGTCATTCAAAGTCCACATGCCCTGAAACATTACATCTCTACCATCACTGAAGAACATGTAGTGAACTTACTTACCAAGACAAAAATACTTCCTGGTTGTTTAACAAACAGTACTAAACAAGCCACAGCGGGGCCATTCCTTAAACTGTTTAACTTGAGCTTTGCCACAGGCATTGTCCTTGAGGTCTGGCACATAGTAGTACTGATGCCGTTCCATGACGATGGTCCTGTCACAGACCCAAGGACTTACAGGCCCATTAATCTGACTAGTTTCATTTGCAAAGGCATGGAACATATATAACAAACCTGATAAACTATATCAAAAATCTCATTAGATCGACAGCAGTTTGATTATGTCATACATTGCCCACATGGTGTACCTTGAGCTGGTGAAGGCATTTGACACTATCCTCCATGGTAGCATAGCTAGTAAGCTTATTATAGTAAAATATCATTATGAGGTAAGATTTTAGCAAACTGGCTAAAATAACCCACACAGTGCAGGTGGCAGGTGCTTCTTCAGTGCATATGGAGGTGACTAGTGGTATTCCACAAGGCTTAGTGTTGGGACCCATCATGTTTGGCATTTACTTCTCTGGTCTCTAGACCACGAACTAGGAACTCTGACTAATGAAGTTTAGTAATGACAGCAAACTAGGAGTCATTGTGACATCATTCTCTTTCATCCAAACCCTCTACCAAGAACTTATATTCGTAAAATACTTGGTGTGCTAAAAAAGGGCTCAGATTAAATGTAAAGAAGTACAATATAGTCAGATTTGCTAGACTGACCCAGCCCCCGGTATGCAGCGTAGACAGAACCCCACTTCTAACTAAGAAGGCTGTTAGAGGCCTTGGATCTTGGGTTGAGAATTCTTCCTCCTTTAATCGTAATAGCACAATTAACTGCCAAGGGAATATTATCTAGGTCAGAAGAGGTCATTGTTCTATTAGAATCACCATTGATTAAGCCAATTATTGAGTACAGTGTCACCCTAGAAAGATCTCAGAGATTCCTAAGCCTAGATTTCTGGCTTAAAAACCCTAACCTATCAGGAAATACTGGAAGTACTGTCCCTTTATTCAATTACTTACAAACACATGAGGGGTGATCCACACCATGCCTTCAGTACCAGTAGTGATTCATTGGAACAGAATATCATTTCTCCACAAATCAAATAACTCCCCACAAACACTAGAATAGAAAGCTGGGGTAGCTTATGATACTGGTGCAAAGGCAGTTGGCTAGAGTCTATGCTCCACCAGGATATCAGAGTGGATGCCACATAGCCTTTTCACATGTTGTGCTGCCTCTAGACTGTTTAACATTTCTCATTAGTACCTACCTTTGTTTCATCAACATCCTAAAAAGATTTCAATGGTGTCAGTTTTGATGGAACCCCTTATTTCACTGTGGTTACCCTCTGCATTTCCCTCAGTACTGAATGCTTTTATGTTGATGAAGCTCAGCATCTGTTTCAGTGTTGACCAATAACCTTACCTTTTAGGTTACGGTCAGGAGTTTATCAGTGATGTTGACATCTTCCATGTCAGCGTCACTGCTGTTGTCAACTTTCCTGACTGTTGGTATAAGGACACCAAGCACTTCATTCTCAATGCTGAGTTTGGCACTTCCATTAGTCCTGGACACCAAGCACTTCATTCTCAGTGCTGAGTTTGGCAATGCCATCAGTCCTGGACACCAAGCACTTCATTCTCAGTGCTGAGTTTGGCACTTCCATTAGTCCTGCACACTAAGCATTTTGTTCTCAGTGCTGAGTTTGGCAATGCCATCAGTCCTGGACACCAAGCACTTCGTTCTCAGTGCTGAGTTTGGCACTTCCATTAGTCCTGCACACTAAGCATTTTGTTCTCAGTGTTGAGTTTGGCAATGCCATCAGTCATGGACACCAAGTACTTTGTTCTCAGTGCTGAGTTTGGCACTTCCATTAGTCCTGGACACCAAGCACTTTGTTCTCAGTGCTGAGTTTGGCACTGGCATCAGTCCTGGACACCAAGCACTTTGTTCTCAGTGCTGAGTTTGGCACTTCCATTAGTCCTGGACACTAATCACTTTGTTCTCAGTGCTGAGTTTGGCACTGCCATCAGTCCTGGACACCAAGTACTTTGTTCTCAGTGCTGAGTGTGGCCCTGCCATCAGTCCTGGACACCAAGCACTTCATTCTCAGTGCTGAGTTTGGCACTTCCATTAGTCCTGGACACTAAGCACTTTGTTCTCAGTGCTGAGTTTGGCACTGCCATTAGTCCTGGACACCAATTACTCTGTTCTCAGTGCTGAGTTTAGTGCTACCATCAGTCGTGGACACCAGGCACTTTTTTCTCAGTGCTGAGTTTGGCACTTCCATCATTCCTGGACACCAAGCACTTTGTTCTCAGTGCTGAGTTTGGCAATGCCATCAGTCCTGGACACCAAATACTTTGTTCTCAGTGCTGAGTTTGGTGCTGCCATCAGTCCTGGACACCAGGCACTTTGTTCTCAGTGCTGAGTTTGGCACTGCCATCAGTCCTGGACACCAAGCACTTTGTTCTCAGTGCTGAGTTTGGTGCTGCCAGCAGTCCTGGACACCATGCACTTTGTTCTTAGTACTGAGTTTGGCACTGCCATCAGTCCTGTACAACGGCACTGCCATCAGTCCTGGACACCAAGCACTTTGTTCTCAGTGCTGAGTTTGGCAATGCCAAACCCTGGATACCAAGTATTTTGTTCTCAATGCTGAGTTTGGTGCTGCCATCAGTCCTGGACACCAGGCGCTTTGTTCTCAGTGTTGAGTTTGGCACTTCCATCAGTCCTGGACACCAAGCACTTTGTTTTCAGTGCTGAGTTTGGCAATGTCATCAGTCCTGGACACCAAGTACTTTGTTTTCAGTGCTGAGTTTGGTGCTGCCATCAGTCCTGGACACCAAGCACTTTGTTTTCAGTGCTGAGTTTGGCAATGTCATCAGTCCTGGACACTGGCACTGCCATCAGTCCTGGACACCAAGTACTTTGTTCTAAGTGCTGAGTTTGGTGCTGCCAT
The DNA here is from genome assembly GCF_019279795.1 of Protopterus annectens. NCBI lineage: Eukaryota > Metazoa > Chordata > Ceratodontiformes > Protopteridae > Protopterus > Protopterus annectens. The sequence goes on from NC_056731.1 coordinate 1,596,420,988, forward strand.
CAGTCCTGGACACCAGACACTTTGTTCTCAGTGCTGAGTTTGGCACTGCCATCAGTTGGACACCAGTGCACTGCCATCAGTCCTGGACACCAAGCACTTTGTTTTCAGTGCTGAGTTTGGCAATGCCATCAATCCTGGACACCAAGCACTTTGTTCTCAGTGCTGAGTTTGGTACTGCCATCAGTCCTGGACAACAAACAGTTTGTTCTCGGTGCTGAGTTTGGCACTTCCATCAGTCCTGGACACCAAGCACTTTGTTCTCAGTGCTGAGTTTGGCACTGCCATCAGTCCTGCACCCTCATCCTCTTGACATTTGGTGTGCTTCTGACACCTCTTTGACTTCAGCTCCAGCTGTATCTCTTGACCCAACCTGTGCTGTTGTTTTGCCTGTTCACCAGCCTTCCAGAAGGGACAGCAGGACTAAGGGTTCTTTAGGAGTCCACTCTTACACTTCAGGCTATAGAGCTTCTTGCTCTTTTAGGTTGGCCTAGGGTGCAGAGGAAGGCTGGGTGCAAAATGAAGCACATTTCCACCCCTTTAGAGTCCACAGTACTTGATCTGGATGAAGATAAGACACATATTTTCAGCCCCCCCCCCACAGATTTTCCCAAGTTTTGGGACATTCTGGAGATGTTGCACAAAAATAAAAAAGGGATAGCCCACCTACTGTGTGCCCTCCTCATAAAGGACTCGCCAGTTGGCCTTCCAGTCCGCTAAGAAGTCTTCATGAGTGGTCTCTTTTCTCTCAGTATTAGTGTGGTTAAAAAAACTGTCTGTATCACCTCTGACACAGTGGCTTCAGTTCCAAAGGCCAACATGCAACTAATAGTTGTCCTAAACGTGGACTAGTTTTGAAAGTGTGGTATGGCCTTCAATAGATGCGAGAAATGATTTGTTCTGCTACTGAACCTGTATTAGGTATGAACATTACTGTCACAAGAAAACATGTCTTAGGAATCTTCCATCCTGGTACTACCACGAACATTAAAGACAGCGCTGATAGACTGGTATGATCTGGGGATGGACACAAGAACTTAGAATCAACTGTTTATTTCTTAACAATGCCAAATGGCATAGCTCTTCTGCAGCTGTACCACATAACAATAACAGCAAATAGCTTTTAGTGTATAGTGGGATCTCAGGGTCAGGGAGGCGGCAAGTGTTAGGCAAGAGTGGGGGAGGTATGATAGCCTGTCACAGCTCTTTACATTCATGAGGTAAACATTAATATGTCTGCTAGCAATTTTTTTTCTTCCATGTATTTGTCATGCTAATAATGATAATAATGTATTTACTTTATTCATTTATTCTTTTACCTAGAAAAATAAACAGTCCAGAAGCACTGCTGTGGCTGCAAGTTCTTTGTTTCAACTCATCTGGTACCTCTGCTCCACCAGCCTTCTAATGGATTAGAAGGCTGGTGGAGCAGAGGTACCAGATGAGATGAAAAAAAGAACTTGCAGCCACAGCAGTGCTTCTGGACTGTTTATTTTTCTAATTTGAGGAGAATTCCTGTGTTCCCTTTGGGGGACTATTGGTGTGTTTTTTTCATTATTCCTTTCCCTAAACAGTAATGGCATTTCATAACACTGTGACAGCAGCCATTTATTTATTTTTATAGTTGTTTAGTGTTTCAGTTGCTGTTATCTTACTTATTGAAAAATCCAGTAAAGCATATTAAGCAGAAAGGAAGTTTGTTTCATTACTTTATCTTTAAGGGCACTAATTATACTATCTCATATATGGGGGGGGGGGGGTCACAGAGTTTATAGTAAATTCACACGATATATCAAAAATTCCTGTACTGTTCAATATTAATTTGCTGTCTTGTATCAATCGCCCTCACAGGGTTGCAATCCGTGTTCATTATTCTTCACAGGTCTTTCACCACTCTAGGCAGCAGTAGCTTCACCACCACCCCTACATGCTTGTTAGCATATGTTGGGGTGTACACCACAGTGCTTTTGTGCAAAAGGTGTTAAGGCAATGACCATTTGTACATGAAGGGTGAAAGGCTGGGCGTGACAAAAAAAAGACACAACAATGAAAGATAACCTGGGGGGTGACAGTATTTGCTTGGCTAGGCTCTCCCATCCCATTTTCTTATTTTGCTTGTCTATTTTTTCAGACAGCAATGTAATTTTGGCAGACAGCAGATAAAGCTTATTAAGCAGAACAAACTGACATTGTCTGCTGTGCACTTCGAAATAGGATTTACTTGCGGATGGCTGCTCACAGCATGTTAGACCAGGTCAGACTTAAATCCTTCTTCCAGACAGCCTTAAATGTATTTCTGTCAAAGCTGCCTTATGGCTTTCTAATTTATGAACAATGGGGACTGTGCTGCCCTCATGAATTGCTAGTGTAAAAGCTAGATATGAGAGAATGTTACAGAAAAGTCCAGCAAATACAAGGCACTTTTTCAGGTATAACTGTCATAATTCTGTCCTTATTTACAGAGTACTATAGACAGCATTACGTCACTCTAAAGGGAATACAGACAGACACACCTTGGTTAACAGGAAGTAGCTAATTAACAGCTCATACCCTTAACCAGAAAATCAAAAATATTACAATAGTCAGGACAAAATATGATTTAAAAATCAGGGATGTTCTGCAAAAATCAGGAACAGTTGAGAGATATGCTGCCTTCTCTGAAAACCACTGCCCCATGGGCTCTTCTTGACTATGCACAATAAGATTACCCTCCTATGCCATTTCAAAGATGCAGCCTCTGGATCTGATTATCACTTGTAACCTGTACATCAGTTGTCTCCTCCATTCTAGAGTGTCATTTATATATGCATAGTCTTGTTTACTTCTGTCTCATTCTACTATGTCATTGCTTCACCTCTGCATCACGTATTTATCTAACATAATTAGTTACCCCCCCTCCTGTTTGTCAGTTGATAATATAATTTCTTACACTGTGTAGTTTGTGTCTGGATTTTTCTACTTTAGAACTGTTACTCTACAGGAATTCTCATTGAATCCCAATCAAATGAATGTTCTGTTGTCCCTATGGACTTATTGCATGCTCTGTGGAATACATGCCCTTATAGTCTAAACTCGGGTGTTACCTGCAGAGAGCTGCAGCTTCATTTTTGTATCTTTTGTCTCACTTATACAACTGTTGGAGAACAAGGTAGTGCTATTGTGGAATGTTTTGGGGGCTAGATTGTGATATTGTTCTTATCAAGGTGAATATACCCATGTCATTTTGTGTAATTTCACTCAGTTTCTAAGCCAAGTTCACCATCTTGGGATTTATAACCTAATCAAATCATATATGTGCCTCTCATGCTGCACAGCTCAGAATGCTTTTATCAAGGGCAGGGTGATAAATTAGGCCTAATACGAATTTATCAGTTCTAACTAGGTTTAGTTTATCATTCTGCCACGATACACTCCTTACATGCCAGCTCAAAAGAAGTTAGCATATTCTACTTGCCAGTTTATAGCATCTTTGTCTTAACTTAGTATGCTCTGTTTAATATTGATAACAAATGTTTTTCTATAGTGCAAGGTACTGGTAACAGATGTTGACATGCAATGCCTGGTACCTCTAGTGCTGCATGAATAATGTATCTAAAATGCTTACCCCACATATGGAGCACCACAATTTAATGACAATTCCCTTTTGCCCGACCTACTGCTCTGACAGCTGTAATACTGTACAATCTGTGTCTGAATCCCTTCTATAAAGTGCATACTACATGGGAGTGCTGTATGGGATTGCTCATCTGTATTCCATTCTGCTGTACTTCAACTTGAGAGCAAAGCCTTAGAGTTGGATTTCTTGAATCCTAAGAAATTATTATGAGACCTGATTATAATTCTTTATAATATAATGATGTTTTAGATGCCCTGATGCATTACTTTTTAAGTTTGACATAGAGTGTCTAACAAGTTTTAAAACTGTTGGTCAGTTTGAAGTGTAAAGTTCACCTTTGGCTGTCATTTGTTTGGCAGCACAAGCTGAGTTACAACTTTTAAAGCTGTTAGCTAGTTTCTTATACAGGATTGTGGTGATGTGGCAGCACAAAGTTTGCTTAGCGATAATAACAACATTCATACATAAGACTCTCACTCTAGCAAGCATATTATAGATAGGGTTTAATATATGAAACTCTCAGTATCAAAGTTATTTTTCTCCCTTTTTGGAAAATAATCAGGCTGCTTCGTATTTTAAAAATGTATTTTCTTCATTAGTGAGAAGCTAAACTTAAGCCACATATCTGCATTTTCTTCATTTTAGATGAAACCTCTTCCCATTTCTTTACTTCAATATTTCTGTAACATACCACAACCCCAAAACTGCAATATAAGAATACTGAAACTGGATACCACACATTCAACACTAAGGGCCACACTCTTGATATTTCAGATTATTTATATGTAACCCAAATGCATATCACTTCTGACTTCTTCTTGTCATGGTCTCTTAACATTATTTTGTTTGGTACAGGCCATCAGTATGATGTCACCAGTGTAAGACAATGATTCAGGATTAAATACACCCTCTGATGCCACCCTAGCACTTTGCTGTCCATGTGCTCAAGCTTCCATAGCAGCAGTATCCATACAAATAGCAAATAATGAACAGTTCAGTAAATAACCTTATTTTATCCCCCTGTGTACCTCTCATCTACTCATTCCCACAAAAACTGCAATATGTAAATTGTAGATACCATAAGTATTGCTTCACAAATGCAGCTAAAAGAGTATCCATGTCAAGATCTAATAAGAAGTCTAATAACTTCTGATGATGTGTAGCCTTAATGACCCTGTGTATATTTAAACTAACCAAAAAGCCTGATGTCTGTAATAAAGAATATTTACCTCATCCATATTCCACCACAAATTCCTTCTTTTATCCCCCCCCCCACTACAGATAAAGAACAATCAAATCTTGCTCTACTTTCCTTACTTACCCACTTCTTTGCTAGTCTTGCCAAAACATTGCAGACATTGTTCAGGGATAGTGGACCTTTGGTTACCCAAATCATTCTAAATCCCCTTTTTTTAAAAAGCATTGTGACCTCTTCATATAACTCTTTGCTATCTAGCTCCTATGTTTTATTAGTTCAGTAAGTGCTTTTCTCAAAATCACATCTCCTCCATATAAAACTGTTAATAAAAATTGTAGCACACTCCATTTTTTATGCAAAACATTCAGGTACTATCACAGAACTATCAATATGTGTTCAAACCAAAAACGTTCACCCTATCACCTGCTGTCAAATCTACCATGGCAAAAAAGCATTCAGCTACTTATTTTTTATCTTGTCATTCATTTGCTACCTGCCCCTCATTTTTTCCCTATTTGATAAATTCTTGAAGTATATGCCAATATTTCAGCTTATTCTGCAGAATTCTAAACAACTTCACTTCAAATTTCCCTCCTCTTCCTCTATGCAAAAGGAGATTCTAATCTCATCTTAACTTTACCATAAAAGCCTATCAACTTGCCCAAGAGTTATAAAAACACGCATATCTACCTGGTCTTCCAACAACTCTCAGACTTCAGTGTGAATCTTACATTTCCCACTGTATACACAGGTAATCTAACTTCCTATCTCTAAATGTACAACAAAGTGATCTGAAAATCATGTCTATAGTGAGTTCCTTCCCCAGGGAAAGAAACTGCAAAAGTGAAATGAGTCCAATCAGTCTAGCAAATTCTATATACCTAGAGTTAAAATCATTCCAGAAAATAATGTATCCCTTTAATACTTATCTCATATGTTTATCATACTTAAAAAATAAAAAACAACAAAAAACATGTTCTAGAATATTGATACCTGTCTAGAACCCCATTTGTTCCTTCTTGTGCTTACCCAACAGATCATAATTATAATCCCCTATCCTGAGAATTACTTTGTCATTACAAAATCTGTTATTTTAACCATATAAATCCATCCTTCTGGGGCTCAAAAGTACATACATCATCATATTTATACCATACACACATATGCGTTCTACATTTAATAATAGTATGTGCTTTAACTCTATATGAACTTCTTTACTTAACCTAAAATAAGCTTTGAATACTCATTCTCCCCCAAGGACCAAAATAGAACCTCCATATTCCTGACAATATCTGCCTCTCCTTTTACAGTGCTGAAAGAAAACAATTGCATTGTAAGTTATTAATATCAGCAGGAAGAGAATAAATAGAAAATAGCTGTTCATCTGCTTCACTGTTTAATCCTGTTGCCATTCAGAGAAACTATTCTATGCTTAAGGGATATTCTGTTTTACCCCTTTCCCTTTCTCTCCAATTTCCTTTTGTTATTCCTCTGCCCAGTGGAAAACCAATACCTTCATTTTGAGTATATTGTTCTTCATCATCTCACCTGAACCTTCTTGTAACATTTGACACCTGTTCTGTCTGTATGTTAGTACTCCTTGTTTCCATGTCCACTTGTTTAGAAAGAACACGTTTCATTCCTTTTTTGAGGCACACAGTCTGCTTATTTAACATGTTAGCATCCAAATGGCCTGGCTGTGTGAAATAAATCCCTATGACCAAGATGACCTAAGTCTGATTATGAGAAGCCAAGCACAGGAGGATGGGGGAGTGACTAATGGTGACTTCCCCATCATGGGGGAGAGAGGCAGTAGTCTGACTCACAGTGGTGTACGCACTTATCGGAAGAAGGTTATCTGGCATGCAGCAATACTCATCACATGTGCTTGGTATTTACCAAGTCAAATATATGGTAACCCTGACAAGGCATTTACAGGAGAGTGCCTGCCCTCAGAGGAAGGCATTATGTACTCTTGCATCAATGAGCTCACATGTAGCTGCTAAGAGGAGAGGTTCGGATAGTTCACAGAGAGCACTGAGTGCCTTAGTTGGAAGGATTGGTCTGATTAATTGTGGTAGGACTGATGGTTGGCAGGTACAGAAAAACAAAAAGACCAAAAAAGTACTGTCCATATGTACAGTTGGTAGCATTGTACTTGGTCAAGATATTTTTTTCATTACAATTCTTTGATGACAGTTTGTTGAAAACACAAGAGATTTATATTTTTACACCAGTCTTGGTGTTTGTGCAAGATGTCACTGAAATGAAACTGTACAAGTTATTCACTTTTGTCCACTGTTGTGTGACTATGGACTTAGTATATTTAATAAAGAGGGTGTGTTTTCTAAGAGTTTTTTTCTTTGTTTTGATTTTTCAAATTACATTTTATATATCTAATAAAATGAATGAAATGTAACACACACAAAATCTGCTTGTTTAAACATTAGGGAAGCTATAATGATTAATTAATATCGTCAAAAACAATATTGTTATTCAAAGGTTCACCCCGAATGGACAGTTTATTTATAATAGGTGCAAACTTAACATATTCTAAACCAAAATGTCCAAACTTGGTACATGTCATACAATTTCCTTCAGTTCACGTATATGTATCCTTAATCAGAAATAGAAAAAAAACACACCCTGGGATTCAAAAAACTCAGTGTAGGCTCTGATTGAAGCCTACACAGAGTTTGCATGTTTGCAAGGTGGTGTGCGTCAGAGCGCAATGCATATTAATGTCACGCGGTGCATCTCAGCTAGGTTTTCTGGGCGGCAACAGTGTTGCCAGCCAGGAAAACATGTAATCGAATGTGGAGACAATTCTGTTTAAAGCAGAGCACCTATGGTCCATGGATTTATGTGGAATGCTGCAATGATCACTAGGGCTTCACAGATAGCTGTCAGTCTGTCAGTGCAACACATCTGTCCAAGGGTCAACATAATGCGGGACATTTAACCAGAAATAGGGACATATTTGCCATAGATGTTGCATAGAAATGTGTTAGAATGAAACTCAAACACACCTCTCAACCTCTTGGAGCAAGAAATCTGGACAAAGCCATAAATAATGGGGGACAAAGGACAAAAAATAGGGACAGATTTTTAATATTGGTCTTTAAACTTAGAAAGCGGATAGAATAATAGGTTTTACAGTAGCATGAACTCTCTGAAGAACATGAAGTTTGAAACTCAACTTCACTCCACAGTGACATGCCAATGATTTGCCAGAAGACAAAAATGTTATGGGGAAAGATCACAAATATGACACAAAAACTGGACATTCTGCACAAATCAGGACAGTTGAGAGGTATGCACTCAAATGTATGCAATATTGACTCACATCAGTCCAGATGTCATCCAAGGGATATGGCAGAAAGCCATAAATTTGATATGGAAATCATCCAGACATCCTGGGAATATATGGACAGTTGAAAGGTATGAATGTGAGGCATATGATCCAAACAGTACAGAACAGTGTACCTACAGTGCAAAGTACTGTGATATCCCATTCCTGGCATTCTGTACTTAAGCTGTGTTAATGATCTTTAACAGGACATGGACTTCCATGTAAAATGATCATTCAGGGGAAGTGTGTGTATTGAATAGGGACAGACAGATTAATTGTTTGTAGTAGGCTACTAGCCTAATGACCCTATGGTGTTTAGAAGCCTAGTTGTGTAAAAACACAAGTACCCTTATTCAGCATAGTTGGATGGTCATTGTTAGCAGAGCGATTTTGTGAGCAACACCAACTGGACCTGTTCATGAGGGACATAGGTGTCACCCCAGAGGTGACTTTAAATCACCCAACTAGTAGTCAAGGTTGCACTTGAACAGGGTCATTGAGGAACACTGCTTCGTACAAAGTGGGAGTCTGTTACAGAGAAGTGTGAGTAGTTGGGGGATATATCTATCTCCCCAGCATGTTCTGTTTATGTCACAGGCTAGGTTGAGAACCCTGGGCCAAGTTATTCTTGTCCCAACTGATTTGCAGATGTCCAGAATTTCCAGTAGAGCAGGGTCTGAGACTGGTCTGTAGGGTAGGCATAGGCCACCTCTCAGCAGCCTTCATGATACAGAGTAAAGGGACAGGTCTTTCAGTCTTTTCATGTATGTCATGTTTGGAGGCCCTGGAGTCTCCCAGGCACAACACTATGTGTTTTCCAATTGCTGCAGATGTCTAGTGACGTACAGACAGAAGAGAGCATTGTACTCAATTAGTGGTCTAATAAGTGTAGAGTACAGCAAAGATATGACCACGCCAGTCTTGGATGTGATGTCCATATGTATGATATGCGCAATGCCATGCAGAATGTGTGTGTCACCACTATCGACACATAGTGATGAAAGTGTAGATTGCTATCAACGTGTGTCCCCAAGTTTCACAACACTGTGTTTTAGCTTAGAGGAGTGCTATGATTATGATAATTAGTAGGGGTACATCATTGCCAAAGGGGACGATGAGTCATTGTATGTTTTAAGGTTCAGTCCATGAGTTTGGCACCAGTCATTTGTATGTGGCAGCCCCTTCCTTAATATGTTACAATCATTGGGGAACTCTATGTTAGTGTATCCAGTTACCAGTCATCCGCAAACTTGGTAGACTAGAGGCTGTCAACCACTGCCTGCACTTCAGAGAAGTAGTTTACAAATAGTTGAGGGCCCAGCACAGATCCTTGTGGTATACTAGTGGTAAGTGGATAGTGGTGGAGGTACAGTCCCCAAATTGTTGAGAGTGTGTGTGATGTCAGTGAGCCAGTTGCCTATCCCTCTACTACTGTATGGCTTAATTCCCACATGGGAAATCTTTACTATGACACATGAATGGGGGATAGTGTCAAAGGCCTTGGATAACTCAACATAGGTGGTATTTTCTGTTATCCGTCATCCAGGTCTTTGGAGTCAGTATCCAAGAAGTCCACAAGGTTCAATAAGCAAGATCTACCATTGACAAAAAGACAATGGGTAGGGTCAAGTGTGTTGATGGTCACTTATGTCCCTGTGGATATGGTCCATGCTGACTCCTTCCCTAGCCTTGCAGATAAGGCTTTTTAGGTGTATGGGTCCGTAGTTGTAGTTCTACGTTACCAGATTTATGTGTATTGCATAGCACACAACATTTGATATTACATTTTGTAGTGTGGTTGATATATGTTTGGAAGAAGTACTGAGGCCCCAGGGTTCCAGTGCTGGGGGGGGGGTGCCAACACATGAATGTATTGTAAATATGTGACATATTGTTAGATAGGGCTCTCAGTTTGTAATGTTTCTACATGTAAATTCATGTCAAACACAGGAACTGGACAGTAACAGCAGTAATACAGCATAATATATACATTTCCATAGCACTGCGAGCAGCGTGTTTGCCCAATGGTTATCAAAGTGCATACGTATGTGAGATACGCATGTTTGCATGTAGTAAGCAGTGCACAAATGTGAGCCACATTGCTAAAGTCTGATAGTATGAAAGCATATTCTGTAATTATCATAACTTGTAACTATGTCACCAAGCTCTGCTTCCAATCTGATGTCTCTTACTTTTAATTGTGTCTGTCCATGAGAATTGTGAGTTCCTACTAGGGAACACTACTAAGCCATTGTATATAATCACTTTGTTTTTATAATTGTTTGCTAACTTCTGTGTCATCTATGTAATTTTGTCTATGTGGAGCTTTTCTCCCCGGGCCTCAGCTGAAAATGGACATGTATCCAGTCGGACTATCCCGGTAAACAAATGTAAAATAAATAAATAAAATAAAATAGTTAGTATTGAGTCTATGAAATGCATCTGCTGCTTAACTGACTCTGTGATAGCATGTGTTAATGCATTGATACATTCCGTTTTTGGGCCAGATGGTGCTGGGTTCGAACACAGGTGTATGTAATACTTTAAAATACTTTTCATTAAAGAGTGATAATGCTGTGACATGAATTGCTTATGTGAGATATGTTGATGTGTGTTGGCACAGTGCAGCAGTGTTAAATGGCATTGAGCAGGGGTATCCATGCCTGTTTGCAGCCACTCACCATTAATGCATGATGTGCACCTCCGTGCAAACATGGAGCCCAAAAAGTGAAAGGATCCATTGCCTCTCCAGCAACTTATGTGTGGAGTGTGTGATTCTGTTGACCAGTTTAAAGGTGTTAAAATGGGATAGATAGGAAAGTGGTGAAATGAGGAGCAAGCAGGGGGAAGAACTAAGGGAAAGCAGAACAAGAATCTGCAGGAGGGAGGTAGGAAAGAACCATAGCTCTCCATTTCTTTAGCAGTGTAAACTGAACATATGTGCAAAATATTAACTGAATTTCGACTGTCACCTCCAGAGAGAGGGATGACCACAACACAATTATGTTGTATAGCCATTTGGACCAAATCAAGTGTGCCAAGAAGATACATGTGAAATAGAGAGCTATGTATGGAATGGATTTTTTTGTAGGACAGGTGCCCATTTATTTTTTATTTCTGAGAGAGAGAGGAATGTTGGGGAAGGGACATAGGTATGTCTAGATCAGGTACATTGGGTAGGTGAGGAAGCATTTGCAGACAGACAATACAAACAAGACAAGAGACAGGGACATGGATGGACACAAAAGGTTAGGGAGCACCATGATTAGGGTGAGGGTGGGGACATCCAGAACCTACAGTCAGGTTGGATGACAGTGAAAATTGAGTCCTTACCCACTGGACTGTCATCACTGTCACATCACTCCTCCACTGATCAGAGTGCTTGATGTTTCTTTCTCCTCCTCCTAGTACTACACAAAATGAGGGCGAACAGTCTTTCCAGCCAGCATAGGCATGCACCAGTGGTGCAATGCACAACCCTATGCACAATACTTGGTAACTTGGCGTGGATGATAAAAATCACTACCACTGCCACTGCTCCCAGAAGGTAACACTGGGCCAGCCTCCATGGGGCAGGTCTACCTGAGGGTGCAGGTAGTGCAGGGGCAGCAAAGACAGTGCTGCCAGGTTGTCTCCCAGATGTGCTGGGCATTGGTGTTGTAGCCAGTGGAGGAGGAGCAAGAAGATCCTATGGGTCAGGCCTACCCCGCTGTGCTGTGGAGCATTTAGTGATGTGGTATACATGGATGACATGGACACATTTTGATGACACATAATAAAATAAAAAAAAAAAAAGAAAAGAAAAACAGAAAATAAAATAAAAATAATTTTTTTACAATAAAATAACATACAAATAAAATTAAAAAAGTCATAAAATAAAATAAATGACACAAAATATTTTTATAAATAATATGAAATAAAATGAAAATAAAATAAAAAAGAGAGATAAGGATTGGTGTGAGAGAAAAATGAAATAAGATTAGTGTGCCTTCATATATGACATTCAATGCATTAATACAATTATTTGATTCTGTTATCTTAACTTTTACATTTAAAGCTACCACCTCCTAATAGATGTACACTATACTACAGATTACAGCAAATAGTCCTTGACATGTGCATGTATTGCACATATGTGTGTTGCAGTTATACAGATTACAGTATACAGCAGGGGATTTGTGTTGCAGATCTTTCACACAATCCATTCACTTCTTTGCTGGATGTCCTTGCTTCCTCTTACCTTCTTCCTGTCTGTTCCATATCTTCATCACCAGATTGTCTTCTGCTTTTCTGCACATGTCCAAACCACTGCAATCTGTTATCTTCGATATTTTCTGCAATTGGAGCTACTTTGGCTTCTGCTCTTATATCCTCATTTCGTCATCTGTCCCACAGTGTGCATCCTACCACCCTTCTCAGGCACTTCAGTTCTATCACTTCAGGCTTCTTCAATGGTTCTGCCTTTACTGCCCTGGTTTCTGTACCATACAGTAGTACTGGTTGCACTACTGTCTTGTACACCTTACTTTTCAGCTTCTTTGACATTCTTCTGTCATAGACTATACCTGACACTCTGTGCCAGTTGGCTGCAGCCCCTCTGATTCTAGCTTTTACCTCTTCATTCAGACTTCCCTTCTCATCAACCACCCCCTCCCAGATACTTTAAGCTGTTTACCTGTTCCACTATCTTCCCTTCTATCTCTATTCTCATCTTCTTCTTCTGATTTCCCCATTTTGCTGCCATTATCACTGTCTTATCTGTGCTTAGTCTCATCCCATGTGCCTTCAGTTTTGCATTCCATTCACCTATCCTTTGCTGAAACTCTAGCTCAGAGTCTGCCTGTAATGCCACATCATTTGTATACAGCAACTTTGTTGATCTGTCCCCTCCCACCTGTTTGCTAATGTAGTCCATCACCAGTATGAACAGCATTGGGCTCAGAGATGAACCCTGGTGTACACCCACTCCCACTGGGAAGCCCTCTGTTAGGCTAAACACTGTTCATACTTCAGTCATTGGGTCCTTGTACATAGCCTGCACTAATTCTACCAATGCTTCTGGGACTTCAAACCACTGCAGTACTCCCTAGATCAGCTTCCTTGGGACCTTATGCTTTCTCCAAGTTTAGGAATGCTCAGTTGGACTCTCGTCATCTCTAGATCCCTCTCAAGTATCTGCCTCACTTCAAACATAGGGTCAATTGTGCTGAATCCTGATCTGAATCAGAACTGCTCATCTCCCATCTTACATTCTACTATTCTGCATATCCGTTTATCAATCACCCTCTCCAGAAGTTTCATGCAATGTGATAGGAGTTTGATGCTTCTGTACTGCCCACAGTTGTCGAGTCCCCTTTGTTCTTGTGTGCTAGCACAAGTATGCTTATGCCTTTCTCTCCACACTACTATTAGTACCCTCAGGAGCCATTTCTCGCCTTCTCATCCAGGATCTTTACCATATCTGCTGTGACCTCATCTGAGTCTGCTGCTTTCCCTGACTTCATTTTCCTTAGTACTGTTCTTACTTCTTCTAGGTGGGCTCCTCTTCTTCTCTCATCATAGGCTGTTTCCTGGTGCAGTACAGCTTCTGTGGGGTATCTTCATTTAGAAGATGCTGGAAATACTCATTCCATCTGCCTTTGATGTCTTGTGGACTGGTGAGCAGGTTGTTTCTGGCATCCCTTATGAAGGGTGTCTCACTATCTTCTTTATCTTTTTGTCTTTGCCTTGCGAACTGATATAGTTTATTTGTGCCACTTACTGAGTCACTTTTTAGAAGTTGGTAGAGTGCCTCTGATGCCCTATTCTTTGCTATTGCAACTCCTTTTTTAGCTTCGTTGTCAGCCAACCAGTAGTCCTTCCTAGCCTGGTCAGTCTTTTCTATCTCCCACTTCTTTCTGCACTCCTTCTTTCTTTTCTTGACTTCCTGGACTTCTGCATTCCATCACTAACTTTCCTTATGTACATTACTTCCATACCTGGCTTGGCCACATATCTGTTCTGTAATCCTAACACATGCTGTTTTTAGGTGCTACCATTCTCGTTTAACTCCACCTATTTCCTCCTCTTCTTGTTGTGCTAAAGCCCTGAGTAATTCCTTGAACTGTTGTACTTTCTGTCCAGTCAACTTCCTTGTCTTCAGCCTTGCCTCTGTTATTTCTGTTGTGCCACTGGTATAGAGGTTTTAATTTTATTTAAAGATTGTTGAAGAATTAACAGTACTGTGTAGTTGGGAAGTGTGGTATTTGAACACACAACCTCTGACTCAAGTCTGATATTGTACTCTTGGTTTGTGCTACAGACTAATGCATGCATACTTGCTTTTACAGTTGAGATATGCATGCTCAATTTGATACAACTCTATAAAACACCAAAAAGCTATCATTAACTTTTAATGCTTCAATAACAGTACTCTTCTGCTGCATACACATGACATGCTTCCCTCATCCTCTCCAATCTAGCCCCATGGGTTTGGACATTGCACTCATGAGCACTGGCAGCTGCAGAAGAAACAGAACAGAAGACCATTATGAATACCAGTCTTGTCTATATTCAGCTTTCTAAATCTTATAATGCTCTCTGTAGATGATACTTACACAGGTGTGGGATGTCCTCAGTCCTAAATTCCTCAATCTGGCAGTCAAGTGTTTCCCTCTTCCTCCTCTGTAGGTCATTGTAATGATGCTTATATTGGTCTCCAGTGTGCGGGATACCAGTGGCACTAGATACAGCCTGGGCTAAACTATTCCAAGCCTCATACCGGGATCCAGAATAGTCCCCCTGCAGAAGCCTTTGGCTCTGATTCTTAACTATGAGTCCTAGGCACCCCACCTCTGTGCCCTAAACCTGGCACCTGGTGACTGATGCTTTCCTGCCACTTCCAGTTATCGGATTTACTGGAGTGAATACACTGTTTGAAACAGTTGTGCTCTACGTATGATTGAGCAAACATGTTGCTCAGCAGTGCGTACCCCAAGCAATATGTTTGTATGATGGTAAGTGGAGAACAGCAGTGAAGCATTACATAATTGCAATTAAAATTTCAAAGTTATTGCATGTCCAGGCAGTTGTGTATGTGTGTTAGGCAAATGTGAAGGCCATGCCAGTCCAGACAGCAGAATTATACTTACAGGAGTATAGTACACAGTATACCCATAGTCATACATCTGATAATAAATGAGATAATGCATATATAAATAAATAAATAACTGATGCAGTACTACTGTCTCAGCTCTCATACATACAATTAATATCAGTTCCACTATTTCAAGTGTTATAAATGAGAGTGACTATAATGAGAAGTGGGATAACAGTAAAGGTGTATGGAATGTCTTATATTTCAACCCAGGACCACATCACACAAACACTGCCCCCCCCAAAAAAAATTAGACAAACAAAGACAGGAAAGGAGAGAAATAAAAAAGGGGCAAATTGTTGAAATGAGGAAATTCAGTGTATGACATACACACAAGAAAATGATGGCTCACATCAGATATGTCTATATAGCTCTGGATTTGAACTCTCACTCCAATACACCTTCAGAACAGAGGATGGGTGCTCTATACCCCTTTGCCACACAAACAGCTTTGCAGCTAAGAACTGAACTCTATCTGCAAAAAAAAAAACAACTGTAACAGCATCTACAGTGATATCAAATCATATAAGTGTTATTTGTACATTTATTATTTTTGGATGTAGATTCTACACCCTGTCTTGATTATTGCTTGCAAATATACAGCTCTGTCTTACATTTCTGTGTTTGTTGGCCATTCTTCATTTATCTGACCAGTAATCTGAGGTATGCAGTGTGTAAGCCATTATATATAATTGGCCTTAAAATGTGTGAGGATATTTAGTGGAAATAATATAATATGCAGTTGCCAACCAATGACTGCAGGCTGGGTGTTAAGGAACACAACCTGTGAAGTGTGTGCTGCTTATTTACATTTCCAGCCTTATATCTAACACTTTGTAGAGCTAACCTGACATATCCAGTGGAAGTAAGGCAGCCTGCAGTGCTGTTGTGTCTTCCTTCTTCCAAAAACTAATCATTCACAGTTGCAATCCATTAAAACCAAACAACGAGGAAGTGCTTACACTATGTTTTACATTTCTTACGTGGATCCAAGTATTTGGGATTTAGCAAGTCTAATGAATTCACACCTCATTTGCATCTTCACCATGCTAACAGCCCTGAATCTACACCATATAAAAAGGTAACCATGTAGCTAGGCAAACTGATGGCAAAAAGACTTTTTATGTTGGGAAGACTGCACATACGCTATTTCTTCACGATATATATGTACAGAGGAGTACTGAACTTCAGAAAGTATGCTTCCATTTTGCCAGCTACATACTGCAAATGCTGGAATGTATTTAAGAAAAATCTGAAGTAAAGGCTTTTACAATTTTATCTGTATGCACTAGTTAGACATGAACTGATGGCATGTGCATATTTGTCAAGCCATTGCATAGGTATATATGATTGCTAATACATGAAAATGGAATTTTGTGTGATAAATATGTACACATGTTTCATGGACAGTTCATTTGATAGCACTTTTAGCATTTCAAAGATGGTTTGTTAGCAAACTATGTCATTTTCCTGTTCTTTTGGGGGGGGGGGCAAAGGTGAGTTATTGTTATGAAAAAACAAGGATAGACTATTCTTTTGTGGTTGGGGCAAAGGTGAGTTGCTGTTATGGCACAAACAAGGATACGCTTCTCTTGTTACTCTCCTTGTTTTGCATCCTGCCTGTCATTTGTATTTCATATCTGTAGACTGTTGTATGTTTCTCCAAGGGGTAATACTGAGTGGCTACCTTTTCTGTTTTATGTGGAAACAATTATTGTATAGTTGTGTGATACTTATATGTGTTATCCTTCTGTTATCTTTTAGGACACCTAGGAGTATGCCAGCCAGGCGTGTCAATCCTCAGAGACCCCCATTCACCAATGCTGAGAACCAGGTGATAGTAGGTGCGTTTAAGCAACATTGTGCTTTTCTGCTGGAAAGGGGATAGGGAGATAAGCACATTGGATGCAAATTTGGCAACAGATAGTTGATTATCTGAATGCTGTGGTGGCCTCGTTTGAACATATGAGCAGGTGCACCACAGGGCCACTGACATGATCACATCTGCATGGAGAATAGAAGCTGTAGTGGGCTGTGACCAGATGGGTATGGGAGGAGGGCCTGTTAGGGAACCACCACTAACACCCAAAGAAGAGTTCCTGGCCAATATCAGGGATCCAGACAGCTCCCAGGAGAGTGCAGTACAGCATGTCTTGGATGTTGGAGCAACCATTTCAGAGACAGCAAGCATGTCCCAGGAGGAGCTTCCAGGCAGGAGTTGGTATGTCAACAGTTGAATACTGTTGTATAGTAACACAATTGAAATCAACAAAGTTAATTCTGTGTCACATGTATTTTTTTTTTGGGGGGGGTTGAAGATTACTGCAGTTAACTTAGGTTGGAGTTGACAGCCACGTTCTTGTTGAAAGTATACTTAATGGACATATAAAGGGCAAAATTATTACCCCCTGTGTTACTGTTAACTGTGATGATGTTGCACTTACCACTTGCTTAACCTCTTCCAGGACCATCTAGATTGCAAGGGAGAATCTCATCTGTAGATGGTAAGCTAAGCATTTTTATGTCAATACTGCTAAGCAATTTAAAGAGCTATTTTAGTATGTGCTGTTGATGTTAAGCCTGTTGTGTGTATTGCTGTACTGTGTGTAATAGTGTCAGCACTGTTACTTTGTTAGCATATATTGCACTATAGTAGTGTAGGTATTTATTTTTTCCTGTGTCTGTTGCTTTTTATCACAGGAGATCATGACAGTGAGAGTGTGGGCCCTCTGCCACCTGATGTCAGTGTATCGGCAGGCTCTGATGATGATGATAGCCAAACTGAGGCACAGTCAGGGTTGCAGAGGTTGAGTCTGACACTGAGATTGACATGCAGCCATCCCCTGCAATTCATCAGACATAGCCAGTAGGCCTATGCTTAACCATTCCAGTGATTCCTTCAGATATTGGAATGGTGGAGGGTGAGGACTTTAATCAGGAGAGTGTGGCTACTATGGCTTCAATGCCTGTTGACTTTGGCCATAGCCAAAGTGTGGGCAAGGGGCCATGCAGGAGGGCTGATAGAGGTGCTTGGAGGAGGCCTGCTGTCCCTCTTTCACTTGGTGCAAATGTCTCTTCCCATGACACTCAATGTATGTTTACAGCCATCATGGAGACACAGACACATTCACATGCTCTAAACAAATGCTCAGGGCTGTAGATGTGGCACAGGCTGACATGCATGATTGCCTCCACCGTGTTGCTGATTCAATGGATCAGGTGTATGACACATTGGAATGAGGGGTGTCTGTGATGGAACAAGAGGTGTCTGTCATGGAACAGGCATTGTCTGTGATGGAAGGTCTGTTGGTAGGGGAATGGCATCCTTGTGGGCATAGGTCAGCCACATCATCTGCTATCAGCCAATATGGCTGTGCCCGAAAATCCTCCCATAGTAGCAGTACTTCCACTGCTCCATCAGTGAGTGTGCTGTCCACACCCAGATGTGGCAGACCATGGAGTCATGGTCCTGGGTGTCCCTGTGAAGGGAATTTGTCCAGCAGACATTAGTCACATTCAAGTAGCAGCAGTGCATCTGACCGTGGGCATGGATGTGCCAGTGCAACACCTGGCAGAGCCAGTTCTCATGGTTGGGGATGACAATGATGAACTGCTACCTCTACCCTACATGGCTCACACCTATCCAGCATACAGAGATGTAGAGCCAGCACAGAGCTTGGCTGCATTTATGCAGGCACTTACACACCCATTTCACCTAGAGGACCCCTACAGACACACAAGCACTCACACAACAGTTACTCATTTTGTCTCACTGGCCATTTGTTGGTTTATCCAAATGTCTGCCTGCTTCTCTTTCTTACTGACACACACTCACATACCTTTTGTGGTAGCCTAGGCTTCCTGGCCCCCCACACAACACCCTACACAAGTGATAATAACTGTGCCATATCCCTTTTTTGTTTTTTTGGATTCAGGGATACATAAGATCTGTGTCTGATGCTCAGGGTGCATAGCTAACTTAATGCTTAGTATATCTGCATTTATGGTCTTGAACCGGTAATTGTACCTTTGACTTATATTGGCCTTGGAAAGTTAGACAGTTGACCGCATCAAAATTTCCCAGTTTTATGGTGAATGATCCTGTGAGGGTTGTGAAATCAGAAATTGCAATGTATATCATTACTTTCTAAGTTGTGTCTTTAATGATTTTCCAGTACAGATGTATGGTGCTAAACTGAGGGCATGCAGTGATCATCAGTATTTTAATCTTTGATGCCTGAGGCCTACCTACTACCAATGGACACATATATAGTCATAAGTCTCTCTGTGTCATGTTAAGGTAATTTCTTTACAAATCTCCTACCTTTATGTTTTAGTTTGGGTCTCTTAGCTGATGATGTTGTGTAGCATGGCACATACTGTGAATATTTTGTATATATATATACACACACACACACACACACACACACACACACACACACACACACACACACACACACACACACACACACACACACACACACACACACACACACTGGTCCCTATCTATTTACCAAATTTTTGAAACTAAAATAAAAAAAAAAAAATGAAAACAAAAAATATTTCTTTATGCTTTTCTGGGGGGGGGGTTAATCCCCCTGCACCCCTATACCCTCTGCTAATTAAATATACCAACTCTGAGATTGCAGTACAGTAAGGAAAATAGTAAATTTCCCATTGTGCTGTATGGCGATCTCCATTCAAAGCCTTTGAAGTCTCAAAACTTTGATCATATGGTCTCGGCCATATGTTGATTGAAGTTTTGAAACTTTGGCAATTTTATAGGGGCCTATATATATGTATATATATATATATATATATATATATGTATATATATATATATTTGTTAAAATGCATAAATTGTCCAACTCTCTACATTTTACTCTAAGCTTAGCAAACATTTCCCAGCCTACAGTGTAAATACCTTTTTTTGATAGTTTTCCAAGATCCTCCCTTCAACACAAAACTAACTGCAGCAAAGTCTTAATGTTCTTCTTTTCCTTTCACCTGCTTCCATTAGGGGTTGCCATAGTGGATCATCTGTTTCCATTTCTTCTTGTCCTTTGCATCTTGCTGTGTCACACGAACCACCTGCATGTCCTCTCTCACTACATCCATAAACCTTATCTTAGGCCTTCCTCTTACTTGGCTGCTCCATCCTTAGCATCCTTCTCCCAATATACCCAGCATTCGTCCACAGCACATGTCGAAAGCAACACAATCTCACCTCTCTGGCTTTTACTCCAAACCACCCAACCTGAGCTAACCTTCTAATATACTCATTTCTAATCCTGTCCATCCTTGTCACACCCAATGCAAATCTTAACATCTTAACTCTGGCTGCTCCAGCTCTGACTCCTGTCTTTCTGTCAGTACCACTGTCTCCAACCCATATAACATAGCTGGTCTCACTGCCATCTTATACACCTTCCCTTTCACTCTTACTGGTACCCATCTGTCACAAATTACTCCTGGCACTCCTCCACCCACTCCACCCTGCCTGCACTCTCTTTTTCACCTCTCTTCCACACTCACTGTTACTCTGAACTATTGAACCCAAGTATTTAAACTCACCAACCTTTGCCACCTCTACTCCTTGCATCCTCACCATTCCTCTATCCTCCCTCGCATTCACACACATATATTCTGTCTTAGTCCTGCTGACCTTCATTCCTCTCCTCTCTAGAGCATATCTCCACCTCTTCAGTGTCTTCTCTATCTGTTCTCTACTCTCACTACAAATCATAATGTCATCCGTAGACATCATAGTCCACGGGGACTCCTGTCTGATCTCATCTGTCAACTTGCCTGTCACCATTGTAAATAAGAAAGGGCTCAGAGCTGATCCTTGATGTAATCCCACCTCCACCTTGAACGCATCCATCACTCCTACCACAGACCTCACCACTGTCACATTGCCCTCGTACATATCCTGTACCACTGTTACATACTTCTCTGCCACAGTGGCATTCACGAAAACTAGCAACTGCCTTACTGAAAAACAGAAACATTATTCAGTGACAAGGTAAACTGTACCAGAAAGCTACAAATTTATTTTTTACAAAGATGGTATTTGGTATCAGAAATGTTCAAACACCTAAACAGATTAATGCAAACAACTATCATAACACCACCTCATGTGCTAAAATCAAACCTAGAGCACATAAGTTACAAAGAAATGTATTTTATTATTTATTTTTGGCTAGTTATATGTGACAGCAGGCTACCTAATCCCATGGTGTGCATGCTTCTGTGATAGGTCATTTAAAGGTTCATGGAAGCACTATGCAGATCATTTGTATTTGTACTTCTAACTGCCAAGATACCACTCCTTAATAACCATGATAGCTGACACATGTTACAGGACAATAACAGAACAAGAAACATAACTAATACTATTTTATACTGAAAATGTATGCATTAGTCAACTAAACATTTTTCCCTCTCAAAACAATATTTATAGTTAATGCAATGCCTCCAAAAAAAGAACTATTTGGAAGCAAAGAAAGTGTTGAAATGAGATTCCTTTTGGATTTTTAAAACTTGCTTCATAAAAAGAGTTGCATCTTAATTACTTTTCAGAAATTAATGTTGGTAAAAATCTTTGTGGGATGTATTCTGTGTAATTATTTTTAAATAAGTACTTGAAGTATGAATTAGTCACTATGACAACAAGTGTAAAATGAAGGACTTATCCTTATGACTCATTTGCTGTTAAATTGATTAGAACTTAATTTGGAGGTACATTAAGTGCATGGGAATGAAATTTTATATAATTTTTCTCTCTGATGGCATCTTGAAATAGGTAAGACTTTAGTATGTGACTCTGTAGCGACACATTTAACCTTATTACTTAAAAATATTTTTTCAGTATAGCTCTATGCTAGTTTTGCTGTAGTTTTGAAATTCATCGCCAAGTACTTTTAGACCAGCTTTTACATTTTGCAAATGGCCTGATAGGAATATAGTATATGCAAGATGCTTGTAGTTTGCCCTAATTTCTGAACTTCTTCTGCGCAATTACAGCTTATCCGTTGAATCACTAAATTCCTCTTTTCCCCAAATCAGTTTTGATCAAATCCTATAATCTCTATCCAAAACCAAAAAGCTAGCTCTATTGGCTCAGACAATGCATCAAGTTGTCATCTAGTTCATAGGATCACAGAATCACAGGAGGTTACTAGGCTAATGGCCCTGAGGTCCTTACAGGCCTAGCCAAGTTTTTTCCCCATTGTAATGGTGCTATTAGCAGACCTGACTCAACACCTGCTGTCCCTGTCCAGAAGGGGTGCAAGTGAAACCCCAGGGCTGAATTTGCGATTCCTCATCCAATTATCCAGATTATGCTTGAAAAGAGTCAGTGAAAGGGCTCTGCTTTACTAGGATTAGAAGCTTATTCCAGAGTAGGGGAGCCTCTGGGAGATGAATCTGTCTGTCCAGCAGGTCCTGTTAATATTGTTTCTCCTGTTGAGGTCAGTAGAGCTGGTGCAGCGAGTACCATTTGTCTTGCTAATGTGTAGCATTTCCATCAGGGCAGGCTCTGCGGTTGCCCTGTGGGCTAGGCAGAGATCACCCCTGAGTAGTCTGTATGACACATAGTACAGTGATAAGGATTTTAGGTTCATAAGTACTAGGCTATTGGCCCTAAGGCCTATACAAGCCTAGCCATAAAAATTCTCTGGCTATTTCTTCCCACAATATTTACTTCCATGGACCCCTGTCTAGCAGGGCGACTGACGTGATACCCGGGGTGAATTTCCTATCTGCCATCCAATCATCAAGGTTCCTTTTGAAGAGAGCCAAAGAGGTGCTCTGCTTGACATGTATGGGCAGTCTATTCCAGAGTCTGGGAGTCCCTGGGTCAGGAACCTATCCCTCCAGCTTGTGTTTTCATTGTGATGACAAGGTTTAGATCCCTGGAGCATGTGACTCTGAGGGACTGGGATTTCTTTAAGTGTAGCATATCCAACAGCTCTGAGTTTGACATGGCCTTGTATGTTAAGCAGAGATCACCTCTGAGTAGACGATATGCGACAGAGTATAGCTGGAGTTTTTTTAGACGGTCAGCATGGGCATCTGCTTTAGGCCTATGATTCTTTTAGTGAGGTATTTCTGTGGCCTTTCCAGTTGTTGCAGATGTCTTGAGAGGTACATACCAAATGGGGGTTTTGTATTCTATAATGGGTATAATGAGGGATGAGTACAGTGGGACAATGACCTTCTTTTTTCTGGATGAAAAGGCCTTAGTGATGAGGTGTGCCATATAGAAGGATTTCCTGACTGTTGTGGCAATGTGGTTTTTGAAGGTGAGACCACTGTCTACCTGTGTCCCTAAGTGCCTTATCACACTTTCGGTGTTTAGTGTACTGCCACCTATGTGGTAATTCATGGGTACATGTTTTTTTTCCCAAAGGGGATAACTATACATTTTTTGGCACTGAGCTTGAGCCCATGGCTCTGGCACCAAACATCTGTTTCTGTAAGGCCCTTTTGTAGAATATCCACATAATTTGGGGATTCAGTAATAACTCCCAGTTTGCAGTCATCTGCAAATGTTGTTAGCCAGAGTCCCTTAGTGTTGGCCTGTACTTCAGAGAAGTAGATGCCAAGCAAGAGCGGTCCCAGGACTGAACCCTGAGGTACTCCACTTGTCACTTGTCTGGAGCTGGATTTGGAGTCAGCTACTTTTACAGTGTGGGTTCTGTCAGTAAGCCAGTTGGCAACCCATCGAGTGACATAGGGATTAATGTCCAGCTTAGTAAGTTTATCTATGATTCCAGAGTGGGGGATGGTGTCGAAGGCCTTGGCGAGATCCAGATAGGCTTTGTGGACCACCTTACCTTTACCCTTTTAGTCTATCAGCATAGGACACATGATGGACAATTTGAATCTTCTTTGTAAGGTACCTCTGAGGTCTCTCTAATTGTTGGAGGTGCCTAGTGAGGTACATACCAAAGGGTCCATTATACTCTATAATTGGTCTGATAAGGGATGAGTACAGGGGGGGTATAACCTCTTTTTTGTGGAGAAAATGCCCTTATTGATGTGATGGGCAATGTAGAAGGCTTTTCTTACCACTGAGGAGACATGGTGGTTAAAGGAGAGAATGCTGTCAACCTGTGTGCCCAGATCTCTTACAACTGATTGGGTACTTAGTAGAATGTACAAAATTGCTTGAACGCTTCCTAAGCCTTAATCTCTCTATGGGGCTTATATTAGAAGACCTGTCATAGTAACACCACTCCACATGGGCTGCCCCCTTAACTCTCGACATCTCTGCTTAAGAATTGTGGACAAAGCCAGAATAATTGGTTGAGGGGAAAAGGCCCAAAATCATGGACAATTTTTAAATATATATTACTATAATTCAGACAGAAGTATGCTGCGGTGGTACGGCGGTAGCACTGTTACCTCACAGCAAGAGGTTCTCCCGTTCGATTCTCGGCTTGGCTTGGGGGTGCCTTCTGTGTGGAGTCTGCATGTCCTCCCCGCGGTTGGGTAGTGTTCGAAAGACATGTGTGAGTAAATGGGTGTGCCTTCATTGAAGGTTGGGCATCAAGTTGGCACCACGGCATTTCGTAAAAATCTATTGCCAATTATTAGCGGACCGGAGTTCCGCTGTGTCGACCCCTTACCAGGAAAAAGCCGAAAGACAAACAACAACAACTATTATTCAGACAGAAAGGTAACAGAACAGCAGGTTTGCAACAACCTACATTTTTTGAAGAATAAGAAGTATGAATATGTAATATCTGACTGTAATCATCAACAGTTTACAAGAAAAATCAAAATGTTTGTGAAGGACAAGTCAAAATATGACACAAAATCAGGGACAGTTGAGAGCTTCACTACAAACCCTGGAAATTGTTTTCTTTCATCTCACAATCAACATCTGTAAAATCATGCATTGTATATTGGTCAGCTTTATAAGTAATGAAATTGGTGACCTACAAACTCTCAACCCTAATCAATTTGGTTATGTTAAAAGTAGTTCTTATTTCCTTAGTCAGGCTGATTTCTCTGAAAATGTAAAAGATGTCATTGACAAATGTCATTCTGCTCATACTGCCTATTTGGATCTCACTAAAGCCATCCATGTAATTCCTGATGTAATTATCAGCAAATTTGCTAGACTAAACATAATCCTATAAGTCACCCACTACTTTATACATTGGGTGTTTGAATGAAAGCATACTGTAAGAGCTGGTGGTAGATTCTCATCTGAAAATGCATATCACTAGTGGTGTCCCTCAGGGCTCTGTATGAGTTGCCTTCACTTCATCATCTACTTTCTGGTGTAAAAGTTGATGCCAAAGGTCTATTGCTACCCAAGTTTGACAGTGACTGTAAACTGACTGCACACATATCCTTCAAGAAGGGTATGACAGAAACAACAACTGGTGCACCAACCCTGGCCTTAAGCTTGATGCCAAAAAGGTAGTATAGTTGTCAAGAGGAAACAAGTCTGTCCTACTGATTATCTCATAAAGTGGATACCACATCAGACTGATAGTCATGTAAGTGGATACCACATCAGATTAATAGTCATGTAAGTGGATACCACATCAGATTAATAGTCATGTAAGTGGATACCACATCAGATTGATAGTCATGTAAGATCTAGATACTTTCATCAACATCAAAACATCCTTAAGTCATTATGTATCAATTATAGTTAGTAAATCCTTGTACTTTGCCTAATTACTTATTAATGGTATATCCTACATGTTTAAAGTTGTTATAATCTCTGTCTATTCTTCCCTCATTAGGCTAATCCAATAACATAAACTAACATTTGTAACTTACTTCTGTAAACTCCTTACCCAGCTAGAAAGACTGCAATGTTTTCTAACTATGAAAATCAAAGGACTAAGTTTCCTTTGCCATCTGGACAGACTAAAAAACACTCAATTTTCTCTTTCTCATAGTGGCTTCTACATGGTCACCTCTGCTGTACTGTCTGGGTTATGAGAGATGCTGACCTACTAAATCTCCATTAGAAATACTGGTAATACTAAAAACATTTGTTCCAAAGACTTCATCTTTCATTTCAACATAAACCAGAGCTCTTTCAGTGATAGATTTCTTATCCAAAGAATCCTCTAGTTATGGAAGAAACTCTCTTTGCATGTCAAATAATGCAACACATTGGCCTCCTTAAAGTTCTGCCCTGACAATTGGAAGGCCATCCAGATTTAATCCTAGGGCAAGCAATATGGCCACCCTCATCTAGGACAGCAAATCCTCCTAATAAACTCTCTAGGTTGCATGCCTAGGTTCTATATAGTTGTCCAGACAACCTAATTTTGACTCCCTGAACCTAAAATCAGATAGACAGTGACCATCAGCACTCACATCTTATACCTCACCAAATCCTGTTATCTTCTGATCATGCAGTCAAGCACAATACAAAAAATATCTAGCTTTCTGAGTATTTTCCTTCCTACTCCAGTAACTGGGTCCCTAACAAATGCAACTTCCACCTTCCAAGGTTCTCTGTCTCCCACGTGAGCTCAAATTTGTGGGACATCTCTGTTGTAACTTTTTTACCACAATCCGCAGAGAGCACTATTGTCAGGCACACCATCTTCTTTAAGCAAGCTCTTTTACTTGTTTAATGTTTGCTAAGTTGTATAGTCTAGTAAATACACCCCGATATTTGTGGATTACTTGGGGATATTTTGTAGTAATATGACTTTGTCAGAATCACAGTGTGCAGGTGGCATTTATAAAAACAAACTCATGCCTGTAGGCTGTAACTCACTCATGCTTCAAGTACTGAGCTATGCTAACTTTAACATTGATGGTAGATACATATATCCCTGACAGAGAGAAAAGCTCCTCTGTATTTTAGCCCACAGAACAACGTGGCATATCAGCTCAAAAAAAAAGAGATCTACTAGGACAGATTCATACAGACTTAGGCAAACTTTTGGAGCTGGTCCATAATACAGCTTGTCAAGCTGTAGCTAATCAAGATTAAATTGTTGAAATTAGAGATCTGCTAAAAGCTCAGCTTGGTCATACCCCAGTATCTCAGCTTCTGTATATCATACCAAAAGGCAGGAAATTAGTGAAATAAATGTTTTTGCAAGGGAGTGGGTGCAATATCAAAGAGGAAGGGGAACAAACTAATCTCAGTATATATTAATGTCCCACACTACCGAAGATAGCACTCTGCAGTTTCACTTTGACACTTGATCATACCTATCAACCTCTTAGTGCAAAAAGTCTGGATGAAGCCAAAATTAATGGGGGTGGGCAAAGGCCCAAAAATAGAGACAGATTTTAGATATTGATCTTATAAACTTAGAATGTTGCTAGAATAACAGGTTATACATTAGCATACATTTTCTGAAGGATATGAAATCTGAAGCTCAAATTTCTGTCATTATTTAGTGACTTCAGTTCTCAATAATTTGCCTGAAAACAACAATTTTTTTGATGAACAGACCAAAAATATGAGGAAAAAATCTGGACATTTGAGATGTATGCAGTTGATAATTCAAAACATTTGCCACTGGGGTTCCTTTAACTATTTGTCTGTAGAAGCTCTCACTCAGTGAGTTTCTGTAGTTAATCACTGCGACAAATAATGAGAGGAACTCAATGATTTGCCTCTTGAGTTGTCCCTTCAACTAGCAGAGAATATCTGAATTGTGCTTTACCAAAACCAATTAACCTGTTTTTGACAGAAAAAGTTTTTTTTAATCCCGCTTGGGACGAGCCTGGCTCCCAGTACCCCATGTCCGCTCCAGGTCTTACTGCTTGCCACCTGGCCCCTGGACTTGCTCCAGTATTGCTGGGACCAGTTGTGGATCCTAACAGCATCCTGGGGGCTTGGCCATCTCTGCGTCCATCCACGGGGGCTTCTTTATATGCCCTACCCACTTACATTGCTTATGTTTAAGGGCAACTCATCTCTTTGAACTATTTTCCCCACGGGAGTAACACTGATGAATGCTCTCCCACCTGGGATGGGCATCCCCATCCCTTCCTGCCAAATCATCAGTTGCCAAAGGTGCTGATTGAGCCTGCTGTTTTTAACATAAACCTTGTCTCTACATGTCCTAGCTGCAAGGATGCACCTTATATGAGTCACAGATTGTGGTGCCTTGGTACTTGTAAATTAAACTTTAGGTGATTCTGCACCAATCCATTCAAGTGCTTCTGCAGAAAAGACACACATGAAAGATGCATAAAGGCAAGTAAAAACAATGATGCATTGCGGCCACCCAATGACTTTATATAATACTGGGGTACGCATAAATTCCATTGTTTCATTCCTGTAAACAAAATGGTATAATGCCAAATATTTTTTGACTGTTTGTCATACTAGCTGGATAAAGTTGTAAACAGGTCAGTGAACATCAACCAGTTGATTTTTTTACCAACTAAGAAGCTAGAAGTTTAGGATGATCAAACAAATGCAAAACCTTTAATAATAGTTTTCAAACAAAGAAACTGCATTTATAGTAAACAGTGAAATATTTTTTGATGGAGGGCCTCCACACTAATGAAGGTGTGGCTGGACACCCCCCATTATTGCTGTTAATATAACTAATGCTGGGATCATAGCATATGGGGGTAAGAGAAAATACTCATTGCAGTATCCCTCTGCAGAAAAGTGCAAACTGAACATTTAGGCAAAACTATAGCTTTCACATGGAATTTTTACTAATTGCCTTACTAATCCAAACAAGATATATTGTAATCAAGAAAGGAAAAAAAAGGTATTAACATGTCTAACTTGTGAATAACACTTAGGCCACATTTTTTCTTCTAATCATTTAAAAAGAATTATCAGAAATGGTTTACTACATCTGCCCAAGCCATGTGACTTCATATCACAGTGACTTGATCACAAGAGCTTGAAAATAACAGCTGGAGTACACAGATTCTCATAACATCTGCATGCAAACTTGTCCCTTTATGAACAAGGATGACACTATGAAAAACAACATTTTTGAAGGATTCAAGCCCCCTGCACCCCTAAACTGCCTTGCTGTATTATTCTTACTTCATGTTGCGCCACCTTATAGAAAAGAGTGATCACTGACAGACAATTTAATGTCCGTCTCTATATATCAGTATTTACAATATCACTCCACTAAGAAATGAACAAGGAAATGCATGCAAATGCCAACTCGAGCCATTATGCTTCAGTAACTGTGAACTGAACTTTGGTGATCAGAGCTAATGACCGGTTGTCAGCCATCAGAAAAAGTGTGAAACCATTTCTGAGTGATGAGCATTTTCGTGAATTAAGAATCATGCTACAGTGACCTCAGCTCTTGGAGAGTAATATTAGCCACAGCTTGTGGCTGATGACCTAGTTAACAGAGGACCAGCAGCAAGAATAAGTCACATGACAACATCACAGATAATGTGCTAAAGCAGCCACCAGTTGTACATTATTACTGGTGAGACCAAAACCTATGATGTAGGAGTAGTCATTTCATTATCTTATTCAGTTATGTTACATGAGCAAGTCCTTCTGAATTTACAACACTTTTTCAGGGCTGATCTGTGAGAAAGAAATCCAAGGGTAGCACAGAATGCAATACTATTTCATTTAAGCATGTAGAGACATAAGCAAAAGAGAGAAGCAATGTGATTGGACACGTACAGTAGAACACTGAACAAAATGAAGACCTCTGAATACTGGTAAATAACCAAATGAAGACTTCTGAACAGCGATAAATATAAAGGTGAGTTCGCTATAGATTATGGACAATATACAGGATTTATAGATTAGAAGCTTGGTACATGACAGTTGGTATAGTGAAGACTGGTTCTTAACACTGGATGCACAAACACTACAAAATAAGCCTTACTTTATATGATACATATTAGGCAAACGTACACTACAGTGTAAGAAAAGATTATGGTTGCAATAATATATTGCTTTATGGACAGGAACAATGTCACACCAGGCCTGCATATACATAGAGACTTAACTGAGTACCACATTTCACTATGGATTGTTTACTTTCATTAATGGCCTATTAGTGGTGTAATTGAGAAGTGTGTGTGTGACACTTTTCATAGAGACGTCATTATGTACGTGAGATAAGTAATTCTGTCCTGAAGCTACCTGTGGATGTTTTTTAAGTGACTCAGGTAGACTGTTGCAAAACTTGGGAATACTGTGTACTCTATTTTTATAGTATTCCTTACTGCATGAAAAGTCAGATATGCCTTGGCAGATTTCAAACATTTTGAAAGGGTCATAAATGTTCATAATACTCACCTCTTGCCACGCAGAAACCTTTGAGCATTTGTTTTCAGGAATGATGACCTAGCAGGAAAATTGACCTAGTCTAGCAAAGTAAGCGTCTTTGACTGACAATCATTTTATGGCATACAACACAAAATTTCGAAGTTCATCTCCCTTTTATTCCATCTGTGGTACAGAAACTTGTATGCATCAAGCTAAACTGTAACTGATGATAATATTTTGGGTAACTTATCGGACATGACAATAGATGAATGAATAATGCCTGATCATTCTGTAATATGTAATGAGCTGTTTCCTGTAGTCCAGAGTTTGATTCACTCAGCCTCCATTTTCCTTCTCTGTATCTCTGAGCAAATCACTTAACCAGACATTGCACTTTAGTTGCCCCTGAAAAGGAGACTTGTAGCTTGTGGGTTTATTGGGTGCAAGCTATTAGGGGGCACGAGTATGGGAATGACCAGATTTAGTCTGTTCTACAGACTAACGTAGTGCTCTGTCACTTATAAATGGTCTCTTCTCTTCCTCCCAAGTTTCATTAGCAATGTCAAGCAGTCCGCTGGAATGCCTACTGTGGAGTAGTTCAAACAGGGTAAACCCAGCTGAAGCTTGTGGTACCTCCTGGATAGTAAATACTAAGTAAGGTATCAACTGGTCCCAGTTTTTACCATTTGTGTCATAATCTTCCTTAGCATGGATTGTAGTGTTTTATTGAACTTTTCTATCAGCCTGAATATGGTAGACTGATGTACAGTAGAGAGTGGCAAAAGTGATGTACAGTAGAGAGTTGATTATCCCAAACATCAATTATTCGAATGCAGCCTTCCAAAGTTTTCAGGTGTAATACAAATGACACAAAGTGATTGCCTTAGTAAATATTTCTTTAAGGATACCTTCTCTGGAGAATATCAGTACCTGTAATCGGGCAGTATACATAGCATTAACTTTGTGTAATAGCATAACTTCTGGAAATTTTGTAGCATCATCCTTTATTATTAATATGTACTGGTATACAATAGCATATCTAGGGCAGGGTGAGAGGTGCAACTGCCCCATGCACAAAGTGCTGGGGGAACAACCAGAGGGTCATACATGATCCATTATCCCGATTACCCTTTAGTGCAAAACTGACTTTTAAAAGCCAATATTGCATTTGTAGTCAAACCTGAGTGCTGTAGCTCTCCATGTTGGTGTAAACTGTAGCAACTGCTTGCTACACTGTAGATTGAAGTTTAAAAGGCCTCTGTGCCAGTAGATGAAACTCTTAATTTTGTTGCTCTAGGACACAGTTTTAGTAGGAGAGTTAGTTCAGTATCACCTTGACTTGACTACATACCTCTCAACCTGAAAACATCAAAAATCTGGACAAAGGCCCATGAAAAGTAGGTACAACTGGCCAAAAACTGGGACACTGATTAACATAATATTTGCATATATACTCATGTAACCCCACCCACTCAAGTGGAATTGTGGGGTGCCAACATGAAGATTGAAGTCACTAAATAGTAATAAATAATGGCAAACATTTGAATTTCAGACTTCATATCTCTCAGAAAATGCATAATAATGCAAAACCTGTTATTCTAGCAACTATCTGAGTTTACAGGAGCAATATTTAAAATATGTCCCTATTTTTAGCCTTTGTCCCACCATTATTTTTGGATTTGTCCAGATTTCATGCTCTGAGAGATTGAGAGGTATGGCTGTGGTGTACACGCCATATAAATACACACATATTATCTGACTATATATTTTATCATTAATAAAGTGGAATAAAGTATAAATTACCTGATTCAAGCAAGTTCTACACAATAGCCTATCAGTAGATTGACAATGTATGTGCTTTCATATCATACCACCTCATTGTAACAAGCGTCATATAAAACAGCAACTCCACAACACATCGCTTATACTAGTAGTGCTATTATTATCAGAAACCGCGAGTTGTACAACACAATACAAATGCTCCACTTCTGGTTCACCATCTGAAGGAATCAAACAGATTTTTAATCTCAAAGAAACAAAAGTCTACCAGCCTTAAAGAAGCAGAAATTTTCACTAAACTGTACAAAATGTATTTACACTCACTGTTGTAATGCAGCACAACAGAAATGACAGCTTTGTGCATGATGATAATACAAGCTTTGTAAGCTGTTTACTTTAAAGTTGTTTCTGTAGATTACAAGTTGCATTACATGTTTACAGCCTAATTAGGGCAGTAAATATTTTAGGAAGAATTAGGTCACTGACAGCTTCTAATTTTCATGTTTGTCTGATATTCATGTTGGCATGAGGAATTTGAAAAGAGGAAGAGAAGTCGAGCTGAGAGGGGCTTCCCTTTCTACTGTGTTAGCACTGCACTTATATAGGACATTATCATTTTACTTATGAAATGAGATGTTCCAGATTTCAGGAGCAACTTGAGCTCTCAATGTTTTTATGAAAGCCTGTTGTGTGTGTTTGGCAGTCTAGTTAACTTAATTTGTGCTGTCCTACAAATATGAAGTTCAGATCCCGCATTTTATACTCGGTATACTGTAATTGCTGATCTACCTTTGGGAATTGCTGTAGATTTATTTACTATGCTACAAGAGATGCATTAGAAAATAACAGAGCATGTAAATTTGACAAAGAGAGGATTTCAAGATGGCCCCTCTTCTGGGCAATGAGGATTCTCTTTTCTGTCTCAACCAGCTAGAGTACCCACTGGCAAAGGAGTTCTCCTTTGGTTTAAGTTACTGGATTAAGAAATTAAACCATGAGAATTTGCATCACAATGAAAATTTGACTGTGTAACATTTGCACATAACAGAGCCTTTTATTTCTTTTAGGGTAGAAATGCTTTGGAAATTTCTGATAAAAATGGTTTTATACTGCTCTTGTTAGAACTTTGCAATACTACTGCTCCCTGTATCATTACAGTTGCTTAGACATGACAGAAACCTACTTCAAATACACCAGCGACCTTGGATGTTGTTTCCCAAAAGCTGTTGGTTATTACTAAATCACATACCAGCTATTACCTAATATTTAACATGGTAAGAGAGGCACTTTTGGCATGGACTGAAGCAAAAATCACTTGTCTTGGACGACACTAAAATTATGCCACCTGACTCACTACAAAGTACTGTAACCATTATTTTAAGTCAAATACATAAATACAAAACAATTTCAGAAGCAAGACAGTTCATTTGGTAAATAATTGTCTGACAGTCCCAAGAATACAAACACAGGCTTACTGCCAAGAATGGGAAATGATCTGCCCTACCTGTTCTCTTCAGAAAGCTCACAAAAATGACAAGGTGCAGGAATGGGGACAGTGAGATGGCACTCAAACACACGCATCCAAGTTCAGCAGCAAGTATTGTTTGACCAGCTCTTACTCGGCCAAGACAACAGCTGTTCTACATAAAAATATAGCCCACAGACTGGTGTTCAAACTGCAGACTTCACTGTTACATACATATCTGTGTGCTTGCAGGGACACTTCTATAAAAAATAAAAACTCACTAAAGAGACAGTCGAGTGCACTGAGTCAATGGTGACTGTGCACAAATAATAGCTCAGAGCTGAAAGTGGTTTAATAACTATCTCAGCCTAGAAGAAATAAGAAAGGAAGGGAGACCAAGGGCGACTTCCTTGAAAGCATGCAGTTACACTGAAGAAAGACAGGAGGATATAAATAATGAGAGTAGCAAGTCTAGTAGTGAAGAAAATGAAGAGAAAGAAATAGTTTAAGAGCAGTATGATTAAATGTCAATGTCTGATAGGAAGTGCAGAGTAAAAGCTGACCATCAGGATGTCAGTGGAGGAGGGTTTACAGACAATAAATCTATTACTTACAAACTAGGACACTGAAGCATTTGACTTCAGACTAGTCACTATGCAGGTTATAATACACACAGAAATGACTGAATGTCCCTACCACTTACTTAAAGCTTAAGGCCAGAGGTGGTACATAGTTTGTCCTAAATAAATGGTGGGTGGATCAAGTGGACTCAGACTGCATTTTGGATGAGCCTGCTGTGTGTATGCTTTAGGGATGTGTCCAGTGAACTTAAAGCACAAGGGCAGAGGGAGTGCACAGAACTAGAACATTGTGTTTGCTATATTCCCCTACATCCCTGGTTATGTTCTCTCTTGCCCTACTTAAAGTATCTATCATCTTCCCATTTTGTAAGCTTTTGTGGCTAATCTATAAGTCCAGGGTTACTTTCTTTAAGAACTTGCCTTGAGGCATAAGGTATAGAATGCTTCCCTCCAAACATTGTTACTGCACCTTCTTTTATATCTTGCAAAGAGTAGTTAAAGACAAAAATTACATTCTCTTTATTATCTTTGCTGTCTACACAAGCCTGTTGATTTCTTTCTTTTCCTTTAGGTTATTCACCCTGTATGCTAGTGGGAATGGACACTACCCTCTCACTCTATTTTCCTTTTCTGTGCTGGCATTTCACTGCAAAGGGTACCTTAGAACAATGTTCATCTTCATTTTTTTCTCCGCCCCCCCCCCATTACTTACAGATACTTTTTGTTTGGAGTCTACCCTCAAGTTTTCTGCTTTACACTAACAGAAATAGGTTCAGAACTGTATATTTCCTTATCTATGTCACTTTAGCATTTACTACCTTTATTTATTCTTAGGGTCCTCAGTCATTTGTCTGGCACCTTCTATTTCTGTTTCAGCATTAACGTTAATGTAAATCTTTGTGCAGAGTTCTGCCTTGTATTACTTTTTACTTCTGATTTCTTTTAGTTAACTTCAAACTTCTTTATTGATATATCTTATAGTTTTAGGTTCCTGTTGCTGTATCATTCAGGTAGGCCTTTGATAACACACAAGATCCTTTTTGTTGTCTAATTGCAACCAAATTCTGGCCTTTTTGTAGCTTTTATACTGACCCCTTCTTGGTGGACCTGTATATGTGTCAATGTCTTGCTTTCCCTGTCTTTAACCAAAAATACTTGAAAATAGTAAAAGTAAATGCCAACGGGTGTCCACAAATGGTTTAAAAACACTTTAATTTCTTTTCGGCTTTTCCCGGTTAGGGGTCACCATAGCGGAACTCCGGTCCACTAATGATTGGCAGTAGATTTTTATGGTGCTGAGTTGCCAGCCCGACACCCAACCTTCAGCGAAAGCACGCTCATTCATGCATGTCTTTCGGAGGCCACGCGACCGTGGGGGAGGATATGCAGACTCCACACAGAAGGCACTCCAGCTGAGAATTGAACAGGAGAACCACTTGCTGTGAGGCAACAAGAGGTTCTCCTGTTCAATTCTCGGCTGGAGTGCCTTCTGTGTGGAGTCTGCATGTCACTTTAATATTATACCATAAAACATTGAGTGCTTTCATCTCCCAATAGAGACTTCATCAGAATAATTACAAAGGCATTATATAGTATCTAAAAACTATTTTCATTGGCTGTAGTTAATGAAGCAATTGAATCTGTTCTTTTCATATTCTTTTCTCTTAAAGAACCCAGGAATATAAGATATTTAGTGCACAGAAAACTTCTATCTTGTTACAAACAAGGCACACACATAATTTGTGTATATGCATATGTACCAAACAACATCATGATGGTTAAATAACCTATAATTTATTAGCTTTTGTACTTAACACAGGAGCAATAGGCACATTGTCATTTAAAGTGGGGAATATTGCAGCAAGTCTAATTTGCCATTCCCCTGACTTTTAAAAAGTTTTTCCAATCCCCCTTAGGTCCAGCCTAATTTTTTTCTAAGAAACTAAAGTAAAACTTCTTAAATCCTTGACATACAACAGAATGTTTGAATAAAGCAGTGTTTTCATTTTTATTGGCAATGTCATATATGTGATCATATATATATATATATATATATATATATATATATATATATATATATATATATATATATATATATATATATGTCTTTAAGACACTTCCAAGCAAAGATCCTAAATCATCAAGACTGTTGGATATTGGGAGACATACATATATCCCCCATTCTTTCTTTGTGAATTGCTTAAACAGTCTCTCTTCCTAATCCTCTCTAACCTCCTCTGATTGATTCTTATAGTTATGCAATATTTTGTATGCTCTATTAATTATTCTTTTTTAAAAGCAGCTTCTGTTCTAGATTCTACTAAAAACTCTACCAGTGCTGGTCTTTTGCTTAGGATCCCCGTTTCTTTTTCTTTGCCTATACTCTGATATTAACCCTTGATAAGGAAGGCAATCTCAAGCCTGTAGTCCAAATAAATTTGTGGCCTCTTCCCATTCTGTTACCTTTCCCTTTCTAATTATTTGCTTCCAATACCTTTGTTCTTTCACCAATTTTCTCCAATAAATTCCAGCCCCCTCTTGCCTATTGTCTGTATCCCTAATTGCAGTCATCCCTATCATAAGAATCTCCTTTCTTCATTCCTACATTGACTAAGTTATTAGAATACTTTCTGCTGCTTTATGACTTATAATATTCTCTATGGTTATTGTTATTCTCCTTAAGGATCTGCATCCAAAATCTCAGTCCGTCCTTGTTTCTTGAGCTTCCACTCTGTTTCGTCATCATTCCTTTCTGCTTTGAATTATAGGTTTCTGTTTCCGCTATGTATAAGAACCTTAATTATGTAGCTCTGAAGTACCCCTTCAAATCAGGTAATCCTAAACCACCTTGTTCAATTGGAAGAATCAGCTTATCCCTCTTGACACTTGCCACCTTCCTGTTCCAGATGAAATCCTTAAGCACTTTATTAATTGCTATCCACTCCTCCTCTTCTGGTTGATAAAAATATGCCTGACCTTTATATAAAACTAAAGGGATTAAAACAATTTTACTGCTTATATTTTGCTATCCATATATCAGAGCTTCCAATTTCTTACTTTTGTATTATCTTTTGTTTAATCTCTACCACATATCTTTAGCTGCCACACCAGAATCTATTTTAATCCATACATCTAAGTACTTCATTTTATCATGGTCCCATAAATACAGATATTGCTGAATCAATTCATGGGTGGCTACGTAACTTACAGCTATTGCCTTTGTTTTAACTTCATTCATTTTGTATCTGGAAAAGATATGAAACTGCCTCAAAATGTTCTAAAGACAAGCACATCCTTGGTGAAATCATCACCCACCATGAATGCATTTGTCTTAAGGCTCACTATTGTGTCACACTCTTAGCTACAGGGTGCAAACAGCATGCTGCAGTGGCTCCCAGATTTGTACAGGAGTAATGTGCTTCGTAAAACATTCCAGGATACATAGTTGTATATATTCCCTAAGTCCCCAAAATACATTAGGGTTAGGGTTAGGGTGAAAGGGCAAAGAGTCAATCACTGTTCCACAGAATCCATACTGGTCATCCTATATTAAATGCTTAGCTCTCAGATGAAGACTCTTTTCTAGAAGTTTAGCATACATTTTCTCTGAGATGCTGAGGACAAGGCCTTTCAGTAACTGGAACACAACCTTCTATCTCACTTTTGGAGAATGGGAATTACCATCCCAATAAGATAACCCAGATATATTATCCCTGCTTTGCACACAATATTGAAAAGATGCAATACACCATGACAGTCCAAAAGATAACCAACTTCAAGTTTCATCCTTCACATGAAATAGTAAAGTGAGGCCCCATCTGCCTGAGTTGGTGGTAGCATTAGTGGATGTAAAGGTTCCCAAGGCACTTATCAAAAAGAGCAAAGGAATTTCTCCAGTGTCCAGGCCAAATTACCACTAGTCAGTATGAATACCCCCTTGAGTGTACCCTGAAAATAGGCAGCTGGCTTAATGAGATTAACATGGCCACTGAAGCATGCTTATATGAATATGCATGCAGTTCCAGCCAGGTTTTGCCCATTTCTACAGCCTTGTCAGCTTGGATTCAACCTGGTTCAAGGCTCCAGAGAGCACCCCTGCAATAACAGGCTACAACTCCTACCACACTTTTCGGCCACCAAACCAGGATCAAAACACTAAAGGTGGAGGAGTGTCCATATTCACCAAGGATATTCACACCACCAGGCTAGTTGCCCAACACAATGTGTCTGAAATTCTCCAGGTGCAACTAACACTAGATCCCCTGCCATGCCCCAATATTCTCACTACACCTTTCTAAACATACTGAAAAATATTAAGATACAACCAATCACCCTAATACTGGGTGATTTCAACTACCCTCTCATTAACTGGGAAAACCACTTGTGTACCAACACCTTTGCCTAATGGTTCTTGGAATTCATAAATTCCAATGCCCTGGATCAACTAATTCATAGTGCCGCCAGGGGCTGCAATATCCTAGACCTGGTCATTACCAACATGGGAAATCAATGGTCTACACCTATTATCACCCCCTTGTTGGTCAGGTCTGATCATAAGCTAATCACCCTTGACATCCACATCCCGCCTCTACCCCCCAGTAAGGAAACCTCCGTAAAAAACTTCTCCAAAGCCAACTTCATGCTACTCAAGTCAGAAGTGACAAACTTCATGACATCCATGCAGATAGGAACTGAAAGTTCGACTGCTGAATTGTACACTAAGGCACTGTATGAGCACATCCACTCATGCATGAATCATGCCATCCCAAATAGTACCAAGATGCACTCCTTCAAAAAAAGGAAGCCAATCTGGTGGTCCCCTGCCGTAAACAAACTTTACAACAAAAGGAAAAAACTGTTGCAGAAAAGAGGAAAATCCCAGGATGCAAAAAACTCCCTTACCAGGCTCAGTAAGAAGCTGAGATCCCTCATAAAATCCTCCAAAGCTAGTTATGAAAATAAAATTGCCAACGATTCCAAAGACAACCACAAGTCATTCTATAGCTATATCAAGAATCTAAATGGCAATGCTGAGAGCTGCTTTGAGCTACAACAGAATGGCATTAAATATACTGATCCCAAGGATATTGCCAATATCCTGGCAGATTGATTCAGTGCCAAATTCTCCCCCTCTCACCCCCTAAAGGGCCCATCTCAATACCAAAAGATTGCCAAATCCTGGTAATCATGGCCACACAGGTAAAAACCACACTCTCCAAAGCTAAGAATACAGCATCCATGGGACCAGACAACATCCCAGGCTGTGTACTACATGAACTGCAAAATGAGCTGGCACCTCACCTAAGTGTCATGTTTAATCATAGCCTCATCTCAGGCTTCATGCCCACTGAGAGGCACACAGCTACAGTTATCCCACTCCACAAGAGGGGATCCACCTTGGATCCTGGGAACTACTGCCCCATCAGTCTGATGAGCCTGATCTGCAAGACCATGGAACGCATTATCATGGAACTTATAAACAAAGACATTGGCAACCTTCAAACACTTTACTCCACACAGTTTGGGTTCGTGAAGGGCTGATCTTGTCTCCCGAACCTGATTGACTTATTTGAATCAGTCTCCAGAGCTGTGGATGAGGTTAAGGCGGTCCACACAGCCTATCTGGACCTTCCCAAGGCCTTCGACACCATCCGTCACTCTGGAATCATAGGTAAACTTACTAAGCTGGGCATTAATCCCTACATCACTCGATGGGTTGCCAGCTGGCTTACTGACAGAACCCACACTATAAAAGTAGCCGACTCCAAATCCAGCTCTAGACAAGTGACAAGTGGAGTACCTCAGGGTTCAGTTCTGGGACTGCTCTTGTTTAGCATCTACTTCTCTGAAGTACAGGCCAACACTAAGGGATGCTGGCTAACAAAGTTCACAGATGACTGCAAACTGGGAGCCATTATTGAATCCAGAAATGATGTGGATATTCTACCAAAGGGCCTTACAGAAACAGATGCTTGGTGCCAGAGCCATGGGCTCAAGCTCAATGCCAAGAAATGTATAGTTATCCCCTTTGGGAAAAACCATGTACCCATGAATTATCACAATAGTGGCAGGACACTAAACACTGAAAGTGTGATAAGAGACTTAGGGACACAGGTAGACAGTAATCTCACCTTCGATAACCACATCGCCAGAACAGTCAGGAAATCCTTCTATGTGGCACACCTCATCCCTAAGGGCTTTTCATCCAGAAAAAAGGAGGTCATTGTCCCATTGTATTCATCCCTCATTAGACCCATTATAGAATACAATGCTCCATTTGGTATGTACCTCTCAAGACATCTGTAAAAACTGGAAAAGCCGCAGAGATACCTCACTAAAAGAATCACAGGCCTAAAGCAGATGCCCTATGCTGACCATCTAAAAAAACTCCAGCTATACTCTGTCGCATATTGTCTACTTAGAGGCGATTTCTGCTTAACATACAAGGCCATGTCAAACCCAGAGCTGTTGGACATGCTACACTTAAAGAAATCCCAATCTCTCAGAGCCACATGCTCCAGGGATCTAAACCTTGTCATCACAATGAACAAAACATGCTGGAGGGATAGGTTCCTGACCTAGCGACTCCCCATACTAGACTGCCCATACATGTCAAGCAGAGTGCCTCTTTGGCCCCCTTCAAAAGGAACCTTGACAGTTGGATGGGAGATAGGAAATTCACCCCGGGGATCATGTCAGTTGCCCTGCTAGACAGGGGTCCAGGGAAGTAAATTTTGTGGGAAGAAATAGTCATCAAATTGTTATGGCTAGGCTTGTATAGGCCCTAGGGCCAATAGCCTTGTACTAACCTATGAACCTATGAACCTATGGAACTGTTTGACTGCCATTCTCACCTCATCTGAAGAAATAGATTCAATTCACCAAATGCTTTGGGCACTGACTCCTTAAAGGAGGACAAGTCCACTGTATTCAGGAGTCCCTCAAAAAGTTAATTCTTCCTCACAACATCCTTGGTTGTAGTCATTAGTTTTTAGACCCCCTCCTCCCCAGCTCCTTAATGGTTTGGTAGACCTTACATTTTGAGGCCTTTGAGGATTCATTCCACATAGCCTTGTGAAATTAAGCCCACTCCTTTGTCTTTTCTTTAGTGACTGCTGAAGATGCACCTTTCTTTGTCTGTCAGCACCATTGAATAAGATCTGGATGCTCCAGACAGCACTGCATGGAAGACCTCTTCCTTTAACTTTAATGAATAAAGAAAGATTATTGGTCATAAGCAAGAATTGCAGACATTAACATATGTAATTGACTCGATTTGTGGGTTAACTATGGTAAGCTTATTAATAAATAATATAAATATTAAGGAACCAGTACTTACCGATTGGTAACTCCTTTTTTGAATGGGCAGGAGCTTGAAGTAAAACATATTCTCAAGAACTCCAAACACTTTTATGCCAGGTTAGGGAAATTTCATCTACTTCATAATGCAAGGAGTGTGACTCCAAGTTAAACACATTTGAAAAATAAAGGGGCAGCCCCTTTAAGTTTCACATCATACATCTTTTAAAATATGTTTTTGGTTAGTATGATTAAGGATATAGTTGCAGCACACCTTTTATAAATACCATGTTGCTATTCATTGAATAAGCCACATGCTTGCTGCTGACTCTTAAGCCTAATAAAGGCAATGACTTCAAGCACTTTATGCAGAAGTGAGAGAGTGAAGATCAGTCTATAAATTTGACTGTATGGTTGGGGTACATGGTTTGGAAAGAGAAAGTGCAGTAGCTGCTTTTGGTGAACCTGGAAAAACCAGTGCTAAGACAAGCATTATTATGTGCATCAGTGGTGCATTTGGAGTCTTGCCATGTGCCTTTTTGAAATTATGATAGAGACAATCTGAGATAGTTTTCTCAAAATTAGGAAGCTTTCTAAGCTGTTGTTTTACTCACAGTAGTTCTCTATAGGACAAAATGCAATTGAAAGCCAAATACCTGGATTGCACTAAGGACTTTGTGAAATGAATCTCCAGATGTGCGAGGAACAGTACAGTTTTCTTCACCATAATCAGCAAAATCATATTAATTCTGGATGTACAAGTTAGATAACATTCCTCCTTCTAAAAACCTTTGGGGCTTGAGGTCACATTGTAGTACCAGATGCATAGGCTGCAAGTTTTATTTTTTGCACTCCTTATTAGGAATTTTAAAAGTAAGCCAATTAGAGTAGCAGATGCTTTATTTAAATAGCCCCCAGGCCTTATCGCTCTTGTAAGCAATTCCAACAGACTATGCAATGTAAAACTCAAGGGCATCTTGAGCTCTGATTCTTGCAGTAATATAATGTTTAAAAATTGTACCAGAGCTATCAGTCTGATCTAAGACTTCCATAAGTAAGTGGAAATTGTGTTTTTAATAAATATTCTAAATGTGACTGCAGTGTCTGGTAACATTTGGTGATGGGCATACAAGTCTTTAATATTGTAGCAGTGGTCGCTAAAAATGTCAAACATTTTGTAAGAGGGCAGCCTTCAGCACAGTATGGTCCCCTATTAGTGGGTTAGTCCTGGTTTTAGTAGTCAGTATCTGTATTAGAGAATATTTCTTGTAGTAGTATTTCTTGTGCATTGCTAGTGTGATTTCTTTACTGTCATATAGGTAGTGGCATAGTTGCCAATGAGAAAATGTAATAGTGAAAGGAAGCTAGTGAATGGTAGCAGGCAGAAGCTGCTTTCATTTTCAAGTAGCAACCAATCACCATTGAACTATTTACAGATTAACCAATAAGAGTCACAATTAGGTGAGCTGGCAGGGATGTATCGTTGTACCAAGAATTATACTAAGGCAGACACTTCACCACTTATTCTTCACTGGGGCTCTGGTTATAGAATTTCTGGCATAGCAGATCAAGCCCTGACAGTAACAGACTTTCAGCATTTTAGCAGTGACTCCACAATTCCTAGAATGTCTGGCATGTGCCATTAACATAGTGATTCAGTCGGTATTTATTTATTTTTAGTACTGTCGGTGCTAAGTGTGGCCATTTTTTATTTATTTTGATTGTCACAAATGTGCACAGTGTTTACTGGTTTAAGTAGTAAATCCTATGGGGTTGTATCTACTGTAGTTTTTCCTATAACTCTCATTGGAAGTCTATCAAAGATGAATGCTGAAATAAATTATAAAATCTAGCAGCTCCAGGGGAAGGGCATGTTGAAATGAAGAAACTGGCGGATGTAGTGCAGCTATCAGTTAAATGGGTTAGACTATTCAACCATAAGTAGTGCAGGAGCGATATAGGGCCGTATTTATGAAAGGTTGCATGGAGTGCAAGAAGAGTGTAGTAGCTCACTGTGGCAATATGTCTTCCGTGCGATCCAGGTACAGCTGGCAGGGACGTACACGAGAACTGCTAAAGCTACTCTTGCATGGACAGCGTCATGGTATGCAAATTACCTCA
This sequence comes from Protopterus annectens, assembly GCF_019279795.1. Taxonomy (NCBI): domain Eukaryota; kingdom Metazoa; phylum Chordata; order Ceratodontiformes; family Protopteridae; genus Protopterus; species Protopterus annectens. The sequence continues at coordinate 1,596,464,754 of NC_056731.1, forward strand.
TTCACTGCTGAAAGCTATGTAAATGAGGTAAATTTGCAATCCAGGAAAAACTAACCTGTCCGTGGAAGATTAGTGTTATCTGCAGAAATGTACTCCGTTGGTAAAGGAGTACAGTTCTGCAAATAGCTAAACGGAGCTACAACAGCTCCAAATGAAGGATGCATACAGTTGAGGAAGCATGCCAATGGCCAAATATAAGGCCATTGGCATTTATAAATGTTTAAAATTATTAAAATCTAACTTTTTCCCCCAATCTCCAATGTTTAAGCATAGCGCAGCACCTCTCAAACTTGTGGCACTTTAAAAAACAAGAAAATAATTAAAAAATAGCCAAAAATAGGCATTTTCACTAAAAATCTTATCCTGCCATGCATGTGAATGGCAGGCTGAAGACAACATGGCCACTGAGTAGTGGTTGCTAAGGGGGGGGGGGCTCAGTGTGAGAGATGTAACCATGCATTAGTAGGCAATCCTATGCAAATGAGGATAAGGATAGTGAATCCCAATTTTCCCCAGCATGTGAGCCATGTCCCAAGAGTGTAAGTGTAGGAGTAGGTGAGTAGTAGAGTAGAATATAGGTGACATCATGAGGGGGTATGTCAGAAAGGCTGTAAGCTAATTGGTGCACATTGGCTTGTGTTTGCCCTGAGTTGTTCAGGATTGCAAGAGGTGTGCTACAGTTGTCCTATTTGAAAACCTAAAACCAAAGGTGCACACTGTTAAAATATCAGTAATTTCTTGCAAATGTACACATAGCATGTGCGCTCGTGTGCGCGCGTGTGCGTGTGTTTTTGTGGGGCTGCCCCGGGCGGAAACAGAAAGGGAAAAGGAAGGAAAAGAAGTAGTAGGAAGTTAACCAAGGAGAACTAGCAGAGCTGCCAGGTGAAATATATTAGAATCAGCCAATTACACAGGCAGCAGACTATCCCAGCCCAGCACTTTAAACTCTGCAAACAGCATTCCCCCCTTTTTCCCAAGAACTCTTCAATACTGCAGTATACAAAGAAGGAAAGCTTAAAAAGCTTAAGTCAGACAAAAAGTTAGGGGCTACTTTTTCTATCATAAACCAACATGTGCAAGGTGCTGAGGGTGGTGATGTTGTGAATGCTGCTGAGCAACCCACAGTGAGGAGACGGAGAAGAGTGTACAGACCCAGGGTAACCTACCAGGGGCTACATGAGCTGGAGATAGTGGAGCGCTATAAGGTGGACAGAGACCTCCTGCAGCAAATTGTTGAGCTGTGCTGGCCACGCCTCACACACAGAACCAACAGAGGGGAACTCATCCCAGTGGATACCAAGGTATGTGTTGGCATAAGAATACTAGCTACAGGTACCTTCCAGAGACCAACTGGTGATATGATGGGAATTTCACAGGCATCAGCATCCAGGGTACTCCACCAGTTCCTGGATGCCATGTCAGCACATGTCGGTGACCATGTATATTTCCCCAATTCCTGTGAGGCATTGGCCAGCAATATGCATCTTTTCCACCAAATAGCAGAATACCCTGAGGTAGTGGGTGCAATAGACTGCATACACATATGCATCAAAGCACCACCCGGTGAGTGGGATAGGGTCTACATCAACCGCAAGGGCTTCCCCTCCATCAACTGCCAGGTCATGTGCAATGCCCAGGGCATAAAAATGAATGTGTGTGCTGGCTGCCCTGGAAGCTATCACGAGTCCCACATCTGGCATCTGACACAGCTGTACCAGAGATTTGCCAATAGGGACATCCCTGATGGTCACCTAGTGGGGGATGCTGGATACGCACTGGAGCCGTGGCTGATGACACCCATCAGAAATGCACACACACCTGAACAAGAACTCCATAATGAGGCACATGCACAAACAAGAAACATAATTGAGCATGTGTTTGGTATGCTCAAGTCACAGTTCCAGTGCCTGGGTACATCTTGTGGAGCCTTGCAGTACTCACCAACTACATGTACCCAAATTGTTATGGTATATGCCATGCTACACAATATGATCCTGCGGAAACAGCTGCAACAGGAACAGCATGGGGCAGGGCCAAACAGCCCCCCACCATTGCTAAGGCCTGCGCAGGCACAGTGTGACTCGGAGGAGGAACAACCTGAGCCTGCCCCAGTAGGCAGAAGGAGGCATGTCCAGTATGCCCTGGCCTTGGCAAAGAGGCAACACATAGCACATACACTGACTCAGTAGGAACCCTGGAAATGACACCTCTCTCTGACTTGCACATACAGTAAAAGGGATGCCTAACTTGACACTACCTGTTTTCAAACATGTGTAGGGAGTGTACTATGTGCATCCGACATAGACAGCCCTGCAGCACCACCTGAGGCATGTGTGCCCTATTCTAAGCAATATAAAGCACTGCTAAGCACATTTTACCAGAACCAGCGCAATGTCGGGCAATGTTGGGCAAAGTCGAGCAAAGTTGGGTAAACATGCTCACACCTGGTTTACTGTTCCTTAACCAGTCAGGTCTGCCCAGCAGGAAAATAAAAAGCAGTGACAGGGCTCGAACTCAGGATACAGTGCACTATAGTCACAAGTCTGAACCACTAAGCCATGACAGCATTTCACTGGCACAGACACAACTTAAGTCACTCACACATACCAGTTGGGGGGGGTCACATACCTAACAGTCATAGCCAGCAGGACAATTGTAGACAAATGCAAACACAAACAAATGCTGTATCATGCCCTCTGAAGAGGCCTATGCAGGCCTATGCAGACAGATAACAGCAGGCCAGGCAGTGTGATGTGGGTTGGGTAGGCTATGAAGTCACAAACTAATATGTGTGTAATTAGAAGCTAAGGTCTGTAGTACAGTGGTATGCCTCAAGCCAGTACGATAGGCAACAGTACAGACTGAAATGGAGTACCTGACATAGTAGTGCAGGCCTAGCAAGTGTGTATAAGTGTCAGGTGTACCCCTCACACTATGTACACCCACCGTAACAATCAGGTATGCCCCCCCGGTAGAAATGTACAAATAATAGCTGTCCCCCCTGTATGTAGAAATGTTGATAAGTCTATGCAAATTGACTCATGGAAGCCCTGCAGGCACAGTGTGCTTCCTGTCGATGTACAACACAAAGGTGAGTCCTGAAGTAAAAAACAACTTGATTTTTCATACACATATAGTATATATGCCCATAGTGGGCATGCTCACACTCTTAAACAAATTTAGCAAATATCAGTCAGCAACATACTGAAAGGTCATACTGGGCATGCTCACACACTTAGGACATGTCTGAGTACAGCAGTGGGCCACACATATCTGGCAGTTGCAGTTCTTATTCCAGACACTTGTCACTATTCACCAATCCTGCCTTGCGCACACAGTGATATGAAAACAGACCCATATAATATATTGGACCCCTGTCATAGTCAAACTATGTACTACAAGTACTTAAGTTGTTCAAAGAAAGTGAAAATCCAAAGATCATCAATAAATCTCCGATCAGTATCATCAAGAAACAATGAGCACTCAAACATTATCCAAGCCATGTTCTGGCAAACATATTGTCAAAGAGTCCATAGAGAACCATGAAGCTTTCTTTCGCTATGTCATAAATATCAATGTAAACTCATATATGTTCTGAGTCAGTGCAAAGTGTAAATGAATACATGTACATGACTGACATTGCCAACATCTTGTCAGACAGGTTCATACATATTTACCCCCTCTCACTGACAAAAGGGCCCATTACCATACCTGGAGATTGTGAAAACCCAGAAATCACATATACAATGGTTAAACAGCTCTATCCAAACCTAAAAACATGGTGTCTATGGGATGACATGGTTTCCCTGGCTGTGTCATATGTGAACTCCAAAACAAACAGACCCTGCACCTGAACAGTCTGTTGAGACTTACCCTCTGTACAGGATATTAAACTGTTGAATGGGTTATAGCAACGTTTGGCACACTCCACAAGTGTTGGTGCACAACAGACCATGGGAACTATTGTCTTATAAGCCTAATAAGCCTGATCTGCAAGGCCATGGAGTCCATCATTATGGAACTCATAAACAGAGCTATTGGGAGCCTACAAACACCCAACCCTACCCATTTTGGTTTTATCAGGGGCAGATCATGGTTCCTAAACCTGCTAGATAGTTTTCAAGGCAGTCACCCAGGACATACATCAATGAAATAAGCTACACATGGCCTACATAAACCTTGAAAAGCCCTTTTCCAACATCCCACACACATGTCGTATCCACAAAATCAACAACCTGTGCGTAAACACGTATGTCATCTGATGGATTGCCAACTGGGGCACAGATAGATCCCACAAGGTAAAAATTGTGGTCTCCCTGTTGGACTGTAAGCTGGTAGCAACTGCTGTCCCCCATGGCTCAGTCCTGAGACCCCTCCTTTCTGGTGTATACTTTTCAGAAATACAGTCAAACACATGAGGGCTATGGTTAGCAAAGTTTGTGGATGACTGAAAAAAGGTTGTAATAATCGATGTTTGGGACAACAGAGACATCCTTAAAAAGGGTCTCAGTCAGACCAATGTGGTGTCAAAATTATGGCCTCGAGCTACAGTCATACAAATACCACATAGGTGCTGACACCCTCAATATGGAGGTAATAATAAGGGATCTATGGACACGTGGATAGTCATCTCTACTTCTAGAAACACATTCACAAAGTGGTTAGAATATCATGCTATGTGTTCCCACAAATTGCCAAGGTCTTTGCATGTAGGTCAAAGGAGGTTCCCTCTACTCATCAGTCATCAGACCCATCAGAGAGTATCACGGCACACTTGCGATGAATCTGACTAGGCACCTTCAGCAGCTGGAAAGACCACTGAAGTACCTCAACAAGAAGATTACTGGCCTCAAACAGTTGGCCCATGCAACAAGACTGAATTTAACTCAATCTGTACTCTGTTGCATACTGTCTACTCAGGCGATCTCTTCCCAATAGACAGGTCCATGTCCAATGCAGAACTGATGTACATACGCTATCTGATGTAAACCCAAGCTCACTGTACCACATGCTCTAGGGATATCATCACAACAATAAATAGAACATGTTGGAGGGATACATTACTAACTCACAGACTTCCCTTGCTTTGGAACAGGCTCCCAACCTACATTAAGCTGAGTCCCTCACTGACACTCTTCCAGAGGAGCCTTGATGAGTTGATGAGTGTATGTGAAACTGAACTGTCACACCATAGATCACTTCATCAGCTCTACTACACAGAGGCCTAGGGAACTATCCCCATGTGTGGTGATAGCTGCACACTCTGGCCATACTAATATATGCCTTCAGGCAGATAGCCTATTACCTACCTATATATATATATATATATATATATATATATATATATATATATATATGTGTGTGTGTGTGTGTGTGTGTGTGTGTGTAGGAGGAGCACAGTATAGTAAGCCAAAGATGGATGGGTAGAGATGTGTGTAAGAGGGTGACCATGACAGCGAGCCATCCAGGACTGTCCCACCCAGCACACATCCCAATGGCAAAAAAGACATGAGGTGCACATCTCACCCACTGTACATAACAGCCACCAGTATCTGTAAGCATTACAGTGTATGTGATCCATGTGCCTGCTGTACAGCATGACTGTACAATGAAGTACACATCTACTATCTGTAGACATGTACCTGTCACATAGGTTCATAGGTATGTAGTACACTATCTTCACGAAGGCATATATTAGCCTAGGCAAGTTGTGCAACTTTCACCACCCCATTGGGTAGTCTCCTAAGCCCTAGTTCTAATAGCTAGTACCCTAAGCTCCTTTCTAGTGGGGCTGCTGATGTGATCCCTGGTGTGAATTGTCTGCTTCCCATCCACTCATCAAGGTTCCTATTGAAGAGTATCAGCGAGGGGCTCTGTCTGATGTACATTGGGACTCTGTTCCACAGTAAGGCAAGTGTCTGAGATGGTAGTCTATCCCACCAGCATGTTGTATTCATTGTTGTGATGAGGATCATATCCCTGGAGTGTGTAGTGTGACTCAATTTTGTTATCTGTAGATGGAGCATGTTCAACAGTTATGTGTTGGACATGGTTCTGTATGTTAGGTAGAGTGTGCCTCTGAGTAGGTGGTATGCAACAGAGAACAGATTTAGTTTTACCAGTTGTGTTGCATAACACAACTGTTTGAGGCCAGTAATCCTCTTGGTGATGAGGTACATCTGTGGTCTCTACAGCTGCTGGATATGCTTAGTCAAGTACATCCAAAATGGTGCATTGTACTCAATGATGGGTCTGATGAGTTAAGAGTAGAGGGCCACCACTACCTCTTTTGATCCTGATGCAAACCCTTTGTTGATTAGATGGGCCACATAGGATTTCCCAATCACTTTGGCAACATGGTTGTCAAAGGAAAGATGACTATCTACTTGTGTCCCGAGATCCCTTATTACCTTGTCAGTTTTAAGGGGGTAACACCTATGTGGTAGTTTGTGGGTACTTTGTTTTCACCAAAGGAGATTACTATGCATTCTTCCACATTGAGCTTGAGGCCATGATTCTGACACCACACATATGTCTCATAGAGTCCCTTCTGGAGAATATTTGTGTCATCCGGGGAATCTATTATGGCAAACACTTTACAGTTCCCAGCAAACTTAGTCAACCACAACCCTCCTGTGTTGGCATGTACTTTTGAGAAGTCTATACCAAACAGGAGGGATCCCAGGACTGAACCCTGGGAGACACCAGTTGTTACCAGTGTAGAGTCTGGCATGTAGCCAGCAACTCTTAATTTGTGGGATTATCTGTGAGCCAGTTTGCAATCCATCTTGTAATGTATGGATTCATGCCCAGGTTGGTGAGTTCATCTATGATACCTGACTGGGGAATGGTGTCAAAGGCCTTAGCGAGGTATAGGTAGGCTATGTGAGCTCATTTCAATCATCTGTAGCCTGGGTAACTGTCTCACAGAAATCCACCCAGTTCAGGAGGCGTGATCTGCATTTGACGAAGCCAAACTGGGTGTGCTCAACTGTGTGAAGGTTCCCAATGTCTTTATTGTTGACTCCCATTATGATTGGCTCCATTGCCTTGCAGATCAGACTCGTCAGGCCTATAGAGCATGAATGTCAAGGGTCTTTTGTGGCCCCACCCCTGTGGAGTGGGAAGAACATTGCTGTGCAATATTCTATGGGTACACATCCTGTAGAGAGCATGTAGAGAGGTGTAGGTATCCTTGACGAATATGGATACATCCCCACCCTATGTGCTATGATCCAGGTTCTGATGCTGGAAGGTATGGAATGAGTAGTATCCTGGTAGTGCTGGTGTGCTCTCTGGAGCCTTAAATTAGGTTTCTGTTACTGCACAAATATCAATATTCTCCATACTGAGAAGTGCCTCGAGTGTGTGCATTTGGAGGCTGAGACTTCTGGCAATGAGAAGCATTTAGCTCACTTTGTGATTATTTGTGTTGGTTATGATGTTTGGTTTGTCCTGAGTGACCGGTGTTCCACACCTGAAGTCAACGCCTCATTGGTCCGATCTGACCATAAGCTAATTACCCTACATATCCACATTCTGCCCCCACCCCCATTAAGGAAACCATGTTAAAAATTTCTCCAAAGCCAACTTCATGCTTCTTAAGACAGAAGTGGTGAACTTCAGGACACCCATGCAGATGGACAATACAGTTATAACTACTGAATCCTACACAATTGCACTTTATAAGCACTTACATGAGTGCATGGATCCTGCTATCCCAAACAGAACCAAGACGCTATCCTCCAAGAAAAGGAAGCCAATCTGGTCATCCCCTGCCATAAACAAACTGCACAACAGAAGGAAGAAACTGTTGCAAAAGAGGGTAAAATCCCATACGTGGAGGAGCTCCCTGGTCAGCCTCAGTAAGAAGCTGCTTTTCCTGATAAAATCCTCCAAAGCTAGTTATGAAAACAAAATTGCCACTAATTCTCAAGACAACCACAAAGCATTCTATAGCTATGTCAAGAATCTCAATGGCAACACTCAGATCTGCTCTGAGTTACAGCACAATGGCACTAAATATACAGACCCAACTGATATTGCCAACATCCTGGCAGATAGGATCAGTGCTAACTTTACCCCCCTCTCACCCATGAAAGAGCCCATCTCGATACCAGAAGAATGCAAAGTTGCTGTCATCACGGCTGCACAGGTAAAAACCACTCCCCAAAGCCAGGAACGCAGCATCCATATGACCAGATAACATCCCAGGCTGCATTCTACACAAACTACAGAATGAACTGGCACCACACCTAAGTACCATGTTCAATCATAGCCTCACCTCAGGCTTTGTGCCTGCTGAATGGTGCACAGCGACGGTTATCACACTACACAAAGGGGGAGCCACCACGGACCCCAGGAACTGGTGCCCCATTAGCCTGATGAGCCTGGTCTGCAAGGCCATGGAACGTATCATCATGGAACTTATAAACAAAGACATTGGTAATCTCCAAACTCTGGATCACAACCAGTTCGGGTTTGTAAAATGTAGATCATGTCTCCTAAACCTGATAGACTTCTTTGAAGCAGTCACCAAAGCCGTAGACAAGGGTAAGGTGGTTCACACAGCCTATCTAGATCTTGCCAAGGCTTTCGACACCATCCCCCACTCTGGAATTATAGATAAACTCACTAAACTAGGTATAAATCCCTATGTCACAAGATGGGTTGCCAACTGGCTCACTGACAGAACCCACACTGTGAAAGTAGCAGACTCCAAATCCGACTTCAGACCAGTGACAAGTGGAGTACCACAGGGTTCAGTCCTGTGTCCTGTCCTGTTTGGTATCTACTTCCCTGAAGTACAGGCTAACACAGAAGGTCTTTGGCTAATGAAGTTCCCAGATGACTGCAAACTAGGAGCCATAATCGAAACTACTAACAATGTGGACATCCTACAAAAGGGCCTCACTGAGACAGATGCCTGGTGTCAAAGTCATGGCCTCAAGCTCAATGCCAAAAAGTGCATTGTCATCCCCTTTGGTAAAAACTCTGCACCCATGAACTACAACATAGGCGGTAGTATACTTAACACTGAAAGTGTGATAGTAGACCTTGGGACACAGGTGGACAGTAGTCTCTCCTTTGATAATCACATCTCCACAGTAGTCAGGAAATCCTTCTACATGGTACACCTCATCACAAAATGTTTCTCATGCAGAAAAAGAGGTAATTGTTCCCCTCTACTCATCACTCATTAGATCCATTATAGAGTACAACGCCCCTTTTGGTATGTACCTCACAAGACATCTACAATTGGAAAGCCCGCAGAAATACCTCACAAAGAGGATTAGCATCCTCAAATATATGCCCTACACAGACCATCTCAAAACACTCCAGCTTTACTCTGTCACATATCGCCTACTCAGAGGTGATCTCTGCCTATGTCAAACCCAGAGATGTTGGACATGCTCCACTTAAAGAAATCCCAATCCCTCTGAGCTTCGGCCCAAAAACCCGGACCGAAATACTAAAGGAGGGGGTGTATCCATTTTCATAAAGGATACCCACACCTCCAGGTTAGTGGCACAGCACGAGGCCTCGGAGACCATCCAAGTGCAACTAACAGTGGGCAAAGCTGCTTATCAGATCCTAGCCTGCTACAGATCACCTACCTTTGTCTTAGGACCCTCACTCAGCATTCCTGAGAACAGTGGAAAATATAAAGGTCCTACGAAACACCATGATATTAGGAGATTTCAACTACCCAAACATTGACTGGGAGAATTACAGAAATACAAGCTCCTTTGCCTAATGCTTCCTAGAGTTTATGAACTCAAACGCCGTGGAACAGCTGGTCACCACGCCCACTAGAGGTGACAACATACTGGACCTGATCATCACCAACATGGAGGATCAGTGTTCCACACCAGAGGTAAACCCCTCGCTGGTAAGATCAGATCATAAAGTAATCACACTAGACATCCACATCCCAACCCCACCCCCAGTCAAGGAAACCACTGTGAAAAACCTTTCAAAAGCAAACTTCATACTTCTCAAGACCGAAGTGGAAAGTTTTAAAGCCTCCTTGCTACAGGATAATGCTATCCAATCCACAGAATCCTTTACAAGTGCATTCTATGAGCATCTACTGGGATGCATGGATCAAGCCATCTCAAGTAAAACCAAGACTCCTCCAAAAAGAGGAGACCTGTCTGGTGGTCCTTGGCCATAAATAAGCTATACAACAGAAGGAGGAAACTACTACATGATAGAGCAAAATTCCAAAAAGGAAAGGCATCACTGATCATTATTAGCAAGAAACTACGATCACTCATAAAATCATCCAAGGCCAGTTTCTAAAGAAAAATTGCCAAGGAATATAAAGATAACCACAAAGCCTTCTTTAGCTATATCAAACATTTAGGTGGCAACTCTCAGATATGCTCTGAGCTACTGCAAAATGGCAAAAAATACACTGAACCAACTGACATTGCCAACATCCTGGTGGACAAGTTCAGTGCAAACTTCACCCCCCCACCCCCAAAAGGGCCCGTGTCCATCCCAGAAGAATGCAGAGCCTCAGACATCATGGACATGCAGGTAAAAACAGCCCTCTCCAAAGCTAAGAAGACACCATCAATGGGACCGGATGGTGTCCCAGGCTGTGTCTTACATGAGCTCCAAAAGAAATTAAACCCTCACGTAAATTCACTGTTTAGACTCAGCCTTACCATAGGCTATGTACCCAAAGAATGGTGTACAGCAACAGTCATCCTGCTCCACAAAGGTGGTGCCACAACAGAACCTGGGAACTATCACCCTATAAGCCTGACCAGCCTGGTCTGGAAAGCTACTGAGTGAATTATCATGGAACTCATAAACAGAGACATTGAGAACCTCCAGACACTGGACCCTACCCAATTCGGCTTTGTTAAAGGCAGATCCTGCCTCCTAAACCTAGTTGACTTCTTTGAAATAGCTACCAAGGCCATAGATGAAGGGAAGGTAATCCACACAGCCTACCTGGACCTCACTAAGGCCTTTGACACCATTCCCCACTCTGGCATCATAGACAAGCTTAACAGCTTGAACATTAACCCCTATGTCACGAGATGGGTGGCCAACTGGCTCACAGATAGAACACACATGGTCAGAGTTGTGGGTGCCATGTCCGACTCTAAACCAGTCATAAGTGGCATCCCACAGGGCTCGGTCCTGGGACCCCTCCTGTTCAGTATATACTTCTCTGAGGTACAGGCAAGCACGGGAGGACTATGGCTGACCAGGTTTGCAGATGACTGCAAACTGGGGCCATAAATGACTCTTCAGCTGACACAGACATCCTCCAGAAGGGTCTTACAGAGACAGATACCTGGTGTCAAAACCATGGCCTCAAGCTGAATGCCAAAAAATGCATAGTCATCTCCTTTGGAAAAAACAAAGTGCCCACGAATTACCACATAGGTGGTAATCCACTAGGTACAGAAAATGTAATTAGGGACCTGGGGACCCAGGTAGATAGTAACCTCTCCTTTGATAATCACATTGCCAAAGTGGTTATAAATTCCTTCTATGTAGCCCACCTAATCACAAAAGGGTTCACCTCTAGATCAAGAGAGGTCATTGTGCCCCTCTACTCATCACTAATTATGCCCATAATAGAGTACAATGCCCCATTTGGTATGTACCTTAATCAGCACATGCAACAGCTGGCAAGACCACAGAAGTACCTCACCAAAAGGATCATGGGCCTCAAAGAGATGCCCTATGCAGCTCGACTAAAGAAACTCCAGCTCTACTCAGTTGCTTACTGACTGCTCAGAGGTGAGCTATGCCTGACGTATAAGGCCATGTCCAACCCGGAATTAATGGACATGCTCCACCTCAAGAAAACCAAATCTCTTAGAGCCACATGCTCCAGTGAATTAAACCTCAGCACAGCAATAAAAAGTACATGCTGGAGGGATAGATTCCTGTCCTAGAGACTTCCCTCACTCTGGAATAGAATCCCAGTTTATGTTAGGCACAGCCCCTCGCTGACTCTCCTTAAGAGGAATCTTGATGAGTGGATGGGAAATTGTAAATTTATCCCTGGGATCACTTCAGTGGCCCTGCTAGACAGAGGCCCAGGAAACTAATTTAAAAGGGAGGTGAAAGCCAACACATTCTGGCTAGACTTATAAATGCCCTTGGGCAGATAGCCTAGTACCTACCTATTAACCAATGAACCCACATGCTCTAGGGACCTAAACCTTGTCACCACAATAAACAGAACCTGCCGGAGGGATAGATTCCTGTCCCAGAGTCTTCCCATACTCCAGAATAAACTGCCTATCTATATCAAACAAAGCTCCTCATTAGCACTCTTCAAGAAAAATCTTGATGATTGGATGGGAAATAGGAAATTCACCCTGGGGATCACTTCTGTGTCTCTGCTCAACAGTGGCACAAGAAAATAAATTTCTTGGGTGGCAAAAGTCAGGGTACCTTTATGGCTCAGCTTGTATAGGCCCCAGGGCCGATAGCCTAGTACCTACCTATGAACCTATGAACCTTTGAGCCTTGCCTAAAAAAGGTAATATGGGGACAGCAAGAGCCTTGGCTAGTATTCAGAAGCATAGGGGCGACAGGAGCAAACCATCTGTAGCGAAGTAACAAGGCTTGTCTATCATGTCATCACAGGCAGACAGAGACTGGATCCCCTTTGAATGACACCAAAAGCTCAGCCAATTGTTGAAGTTTATTGTCTTTCTGTTATATTGCAGTATCATGTAGGTGAAGGTAAGATGCTACTCAAGGTCAGGGTCATACCAGCCTGGGCTACATGATCATAGAGCTAATATATATCTCTTGTCATGTTGTCCTGGGAGGTATGTCTCAGATCATTCAGACTGACATGTACAAAGAACACGTCATATATGTACCTATTCTGGAGTGACGTAAGTGCTTGTGTTATGTGGCGGAGCATAGCACCTGACAGACAACTGACAGTAACCTTCCCCTTGTCCAGCGGAGTGAGTGGAACATCTGTGTGCCTGACTATGAAGTCACCTATTACTAGTGTGTTGGGTATGTTGTTTTGCCTTAGGGCCTGTTGTGAGGCACACTGCTTTGGTGTATTATGTGTTTTCTGGCGTGTGCTTGGAGGTGCATGTTGCTTGCTTGTCTGCTTAAGAGGACACTCTCTTTTTCAGATTAATATTTGTATTCTCCGAGTATGGTAATGTGTATTTATGTGTGTGTTTTGCTGGTGCTTATATTGTAGGTCTATGTGAGACAGTTGGTGTTGTGGTTGTATGACCCTACTCCCCCTGACTGTATTGTCCAGTATTGGGTTGACAGAGCTTAGCCACCGGTTTGAACCTGTGTGTGCCAGCATGTGGTGCGTCAACCCATATATGATATGGTCATGGCCTATGCATACAATACACTCATAATACACTTAGCATGATAAGCCTGCTGAGGTTAGGAAATGTGAAAAAAACCTTTGGGCAAACTGTCAGCAAGTAATGTCTGTATTGCACCCTGTAACTCCATATTGCTTGCTGAAGTGTAAAGACGTACTTATTTTGGATTAAGAACACCGCACTTGCCAACTATATGTGTGTGTGTGTGTGTGTGTGTGTGTGTGTGTGTGTGTGTGTGTGTGTGTGTGTGTGTGTGTGTGTGTGTGTGTGTCTGTCTCTCCCTGGGGAGAAAGCAACCTTTTTGGAGACTACTCACACCCCTTAAAAGTGATATATTCATCTTTGTCAAGTCTGATGATGTCACCATCCTACAAATATAACTGTGGAAAAGAGAAATCCCAGTAATGTGTATAGTGTGTTGTATAAATGTGTACTGCTGTAGTATCATAATGTAGTTAGGTAGGGGTTCGAATCCTGCACTTGCCATGTGTGTGTCTCCCTGGGGAGGAGTAACCTTTTTGGAGACTACTCACACCCCCTTAAAAGTGGTATACTCATCTTTGTCAAGTCTGATGATGTCACCATCCTACAAATATACCTGTGGAAAGGAAAAACACCAGTAATATATATAGCGTGTCGTGTAAATGTGTACTGCTATAATGTCATAATGTAGTTAGGTAGGGGTTTGAATCCTGCACTTGCTGAGAGTGTGTGTGTTTCCCTGGGGAGGAGCAACCTTTTTGGAGACTACTCACACTCCTTAAAAGTGGTATACTCATATTTGTCAAGTCTGATGATGTAATCATCCTACAAATATACCTGTAGAAAGGAGAAATCCTAATAATGTGTATAGCACGTTGGGGAAATGTGTACTGCTGCATTATCATAATGTATTTAGGTAGGGGTTTGAATCCTGCACTTGCCAACTGTGGGTGCCTCCCTGGGAAGGAGCAACCTTTTTGGAGACTACTCACCCCTTAAAAGTGGTATACTCATCTTTGACAAGTCTGATGATGTCACCATCATACAAATATACCTGTGGAAAGGTGAAATCCCAGTAATGTGTACAGCGTGTCATGTAAATCTATACTGCTGTAGTATCATAATATAGTTAGGAAGGAGTTTGACTCTCGCATTTTCTGACTGTGTGTGTTCCAGGTATGTGACACTGTTGATCAATGTGGGGTGCATTTTGATTTTTCTAGTGTATGACATATCACAATGACAACTGTATGTGCATTACACATGTAAGATAGCTGTGGGGCAAATCCATATACATACATGTGACCTCAATTATTTCATAGGTGGGTACTCTGCTTTCTCCATGAATGCATCTATCTTTGCCAGAGCAAGCTGGTGCTTTCCAGACCTTTGGTCATTTCTGTATGCTTGTGACAAGATTAGCCACTGCAGTGATCCCTGGGCTATGTCTTCTGTTTCACATCCACTCATCACGGTTTCTCTTGAAGAGTGTGAGTGAGGATATATGCTTGAGGTATATTTGAAACCTGTTCCAAAGCAAGCAAAGTCTGGCAAAGATGACTAATCATTATAGGTGTGCAACAACCTTTGTGGATCTGCATGCAAACCCTTTATTGCTTATGTGCTCCACAGAGGGATTTCTAAAACCCTTTGGTAATGTGATTATCAAAGGAGAGATGACTAAACACATGGCTTTATGTATACATTATCACCTGTTCCACATTTTGGGGGCTACTACCTATGTGGTACTCTGGGGATACTTTGTTTTTCAAAAGTGGATAACTATGCTTTCTTTGTCTTATAGCTTTACAGCATGAGTTTGACACCAGGTATCTGTCTCTATGATACCCTTTTGGAGGATGTGTGTGTCATCCGGAGAATAAAGTATAGCCCACAGTATGCATTTTCATCAAACGTGGGCAGACATATCCCCTACTGTGTTTGCCTGTACCTAAGAAAGCTATATGCCAAACAGGAGTGGTCCCAGGACTGAGTGCAGGTGAATACCACTTGTTACTGGCATAGAATAGTACATGGAGGCTGCAAATGTTACTGTATGTCCTACATCTATGCGTCAGTTGTCAATCCATCATCTAACAATCGTTTATGGTCAGTCTGTTGAGGTTATGTATAATACCAGAATGTGGGATGGGTATGAATTGCTGGTGAGCTATAGCTTGGCTGTGTGGACCTCCCCTCCCTCACCTATAGCCTTGTTAACTGGCTTGAAGTCTACTAGGTGTAGGAACCATGATCTGGCCTTTAGAGAACCTAAGTGGGCATGGTACAGTGTTTGTAGGTTCATAATGTCTCTTTTAATGAGTTCCATAATGCTGTGCTCCATAGCCTTCCAGATAACATTTGTCTGGCTTATAGGGTGAGAGTTTCCAGGATCTGTTGTACTTCTACCCTTAATCAATTTATGTTAACATTTGCAATGGGTATGACGAGGGTGGACAGGTTTAAGAATAAGTATATTAGGGGGTCAGGCCAGGTTTGAAGGTTAGTAGGCCAAGCCAGATAGGCAGGATTAAGTTGGTTTGTACATGTGCTGAGGAGGGATGCAGAGTATATTGTGAAATAGATGCTAAGGATGAAGCGCCAGGTAACAAGAAAAGAGGAATGCCTAAGATGAGGTTTATGGCTGTGGTGAGAGAGGACATGCAGGTAGATGGTGTGACAGCGCAAATGCAGAGGGCAGGAAGAAATGGAAACAGATGATCTACTGTGGTGACCCCTAATGGGAGCATCCGAAAGGAGAAGAAGAAGAAGAAGATGTTGTAGCTCAACCCTTGTGGACTGTGAACACCATTACTGTGCCTCATTCCACAAGTATGTAACCTGTATAGAGGCTGCATTTGGACCAAGTGTTTAGGTGAGTGGTGATTTCATATGTCAGCTTGTGTATGACACAGCCAGGGACACAGTCCAGTACCATTGCCACTGTGGTTTGGACTTTGGTAAAGAGATGTTTTAACTAGAGTATCTGTGAATCATCAGGTTTTACATTCTTCAGGTCTGGAAATGTGGCCTTTGTGTAATGACAGGCTGGTGAAATCTGCATTCAAACTGTCTGACAAGGAATTGGTAATGTCAGTCAGATAAGTGTACTTTGTGACCATTTACATTAACTGTGACCCGATCTGAGATTTCCCCTGTAGATTATAAACAACACTAAAGAAAGCTTTAGCGTTGTCTTTGGAATCCTTGCCATTTTGTATTTTGAAGCTTGCCTTGTATGTTTATTGAGGGATTGTATTTTACCAATGATACTGACCAGAGAGGTTATCCCTTCTTGGTATGTAACTCTTTTTTGGTACAACTTCATACCTTCTATTATATATTTAGTTTATGGCAGGGGTCCATGAGACTAATGCACTTTTACTGTATAAGTGAGAATTTCTTGTGTTTGTGATAGCACGGTCCATGCAACCCTGTAGGTGAGCAGTGTGCATTACTAAAGGATTATGCAGCTGGGACAGTGTTAACCTTAGTAATGCAAACCAATGACAGATAGCAACAATAGCATCACCCACAGCACAGTGTCAACCTGTGTCATACACACACACATGCGTACTCAAGTTCCAAAATGTGTGTAGTACGATGCATATTGGCCACCAGTAGAAACTATGGAGTGTTAACACTGGCCAATACAGGGCATGTCACCCTGCCCATGTGTCCAATATGCATGTACATGCAGACAGTGCACCTCCACCATGTTCACAAATGTACACCTGCAAACCTGTGTTGCACACACCCCACACTTACTGTCCACTGTATAACACATGCTGACACAACTACACACATCAGCCAAGTGGCACATGGGCAAACAAAACACAATTGGAATAAACACTGGTGAAAACAATACAACATTGCTAATTACAGCTTTAATGCATCATGCCTGCTCAGCTACACCTTCAAGGATATCATTACACTTTACTGCTGACAACATGCTACACATCCAACCATTGCTATACTTTATTAAATTCACCCTGTGCATCAGCACCATGTTAGCCTGTTCCTGCATCAATGTTACAGATGACAGGAGGTGGCACAGGTTTCATCATATGCACAGGGTGTGTTGTTGGTTTGCCAGAGGCCTACACTGAGCCATACAATCGACATGTGTGTGTGAGTGTGTGTGTGAGGGCCATGAGTACTGTTATGGGCCAATGTTGATGTAATGTGTTCGGGTATGTGTTTGCCCTAGGTTTCTGGTTTATGTGCCTGTGTCTGCATGCACACAGTTCCACCATGTGGCTGCCATATAGGAGGATTTGTGAGACAGCTGCAGACTGTACCTGGCAGGCTTTACAGATCACCATCTCTGGCCACAGATATGGAACCTGTGCCTGGCAGGGGTGCTACAGACAGTATCAGGTACTAATCCAGATTGGGTACTATCCGAAGAGGTTGACATATGTCCACTGGATCCAGGTCCCTGCTGGGACTGGCCAGAGCTATGTGCACGTGGTCTGCTAGGACAGTCTATGGACATCCCCCCCCAACATTGCTGGGGCTGGTACTGACACTACGGGTGTGGCTGTGACTTGCTGGACTTCCATGCGACCTCTGCTACTGATGTTGCTGGCATATGTCCACGTCAACGTCTTAACCATCCCGCACTGTCCTGACACATGGACATGACATTGTGGAGGACATCCAATGTCTCACCCCAACATCTATCAATGACCTCTGTGTAGTTACGTATGGCACCTGCTAGGTCATGGATACTGTCATTTACAGAGGTTTTATGAGCCCTCTGTGCCCTTAGTCCCTGTCTGGTGTACCGCTCCATTCATGTCTGTGCCTCCATGACAGCCTGGAACATGTGTGTGGTAGAAAGAGGTGTGGCATGTCTGCCAGGGGCATGATGACCAGCAGTGCTCTGATGAGAACCCCTGGGCATCTACCTATGTGGTACCATTCCAGACATCTGGCTATGGCTGCTGTGTCCTGATACATGTGCCATAGATACCACACTGTCCTGGCCAGTGCCAATCATACACTGTCCCTCAGCTAAGGGCAATGGTGATTATGGATGTACAGGCAGTATGACTGTGGGCATGGATGGGGTGGAGACTTGTGTACTGTAAATTGGTGGCCCAAAAACAGACACTGACAAACCTGCCTGTGCCTCAACACACCTATCATCATCATCACTGTCTGTCTCAGTGACATCAGGTTCCCTTTTGTACTGAACCAGCCCCACCTCGGCACCTGTGAGAGGAAAACAGGAAACACACTTTAAGACCTGAACATGACTTCAGACCACATGCGCACATGCACACATGTGCACATGCACACATGCACACATGAGCACATGCGCACATGTGCACATGCGCACGTGCACACATGCACACACACAAAAATATACTCCTCCGTAAATCAGACGCACACAACACCAGCAATCTCAGAACATACACACTAGCATGTGATGGTGGGGCACAGTATCACAAGCAAAACAGTCATATCACACATGTCAGCATGCAGGACATGTGCTGCTCAACAGCATGCAGTGCAAGTGTAGACCATCCTTGTTATGAACAGTATACATGGCTTTGATGCATGTGTTTTGTTATTAGGTGATAGGCCTCCCCCGGAACACAATGCATACATGAATACAACATTGCTGTGCAGGTATTCATAACCATGTAATGTATTGTGCACAATAACTCACAGGTATACATACTGTTGCTGGATATGTATCTGTGTGTCTGATAGGTATCCAATGCTGATTACAGTCTCTGTGTCTTTAGCAAATAATTGTGGACACATTTTTAGCACATGCATGATGAGTATTCACACAACATCATCAGTGGTGCATGGATAAATGATGGAATACCATTCGGCCACATACCCAATATACGGTACTTGTGATGAGTGTAGATCATATTGTGGACATGCCAGTCACATCCATGACATGGCTTGCTAAAACACAACTGCATATTTAAACACTTCACATACCCAATGTGTGTCATATGACCTAGCCACTCAATAGCATCACAAGACATATATGTGTCAGTTGTGCAAATGGTGATTAGTATGCATATTGTTTAGAGGTGCATATGTGTGCACACACGCAACATTAAGGTGTATATCATGAAAGCTATGTATAGTACTGTGGTTACAATAACTGGATGGGGTATAGTACCATAGGCCATGATCATGAAGCATCATGTGATCACTCAAGGCTACAAATGTTTCCCAAGCCAGCACTAATCATGCTGTGCCTGAACTGTACTACCTTGGCTACATTCACCATTTCACAACTAGTTGTTACGTGAGTTTGTAAGGAGGCCAATAAGCAGCATTCCCTGACATGAGTGTGTAGTGTGTTGCAGAGTGTTTAAATGCCCCATGATAGGCTCTACCCCTCAGGTATATTATGTGTAATGTGTGGATGATATTTTGGATGCTGGAGTGTGTTTTTACAGAGGGTTTGGGAATCCTTTATGTGTAGCATGTTAAAATGCTCTGTGTATGACATAGATGTGTATGTTATGTGCATGTTGAGTATCAACTGTGCCTATCCAATGGTCACTACAGTCTAGCCACATTTGTTTGAGATGGTCCGGATATTGCATGTGTTTGAGGCAGCTAATCACATTAGTGAGATATGCATGCTCTTACACCAAACATGCACAACATGCATTATGGGTAGGTGTGTTACATGTGTACATGGCCTACACTTTAACTATGACATGCACTTTTTATTTACAATAATAAATGTAGAACACACTCACCAGCATCTGTCCGCTGCCTTGATGTCACCCCAGAGGGACCTACATAGAGATGAGACAGTTTGTCAGTGGCCACAACTGTGGCATTGCTACTGTGTGTTTGCAATCTTACAGTACAACAACAGTTTACATTCACAGGGCTACAAATTATGTTCCAAATGATCAGTATTGCACAACAACAGACTCCACATCTTTGAATGACACACTCCACATCTCACATATGGATGATCGACCAATACAGATAACAATAGTTTACAGATATGCCATGTTACCAGCATGCTCCATGTGTGCTTGCTGGGTGGCTCCAACCTCCATCATGGTGTATGTCTGCTACTGTTGTTGTTGGGCAGATGCCACCAGGCTCAGGAGCAGCTCTTCCACTCAGGTGAGGGGGATGGATATTAACACCACCTCCTGTTGCAAGCTGTTGTCTACGCACATCAGCAGCACGCTGACGGACATGTCTGAGAAGATCACTGCAGTGGTGGTGTACCTGCTCATATGTCAAGTTATGCAGGCCTACTTCATTTACCCTGCAGACAGCATCTTGCCACATTGCAGTACGCTCCTGCTTGTCCTGGCTGGTTTGTGAGAACATGAGATGGTAGTGCTGAATTATAGTGCTAGTAATTATATCATCTTCAACACTACTGTAACTGGGGTTCCTGTGATTGGCCAATGATCCCTGGAAGACATAAATACGAAAATATGTCTGAGCAAGTTATATGGCACATTTAACATTATACAGTACAGATATCACTGAACTGCCCACAGGTACACACAGTAGTGTCCATAGCAGTAGTTAAGCAGAACATCTGTGCATAAAGAAGTACTGCTGCCACATATGAATGGTTCACATTATGTAGACTATTCTTCAATAACATCTACTACATGCCAGTAAATATATATGTGTCACATACCTTTCCTTTGTATGATTTGGTAATATTTATTTTTCTTTTTCCTTTTCTCTGTCTCTTTCTCTCTCTCTGTCAGTCTCTGCAATAGAGTGATTGAGTTTGTTGGCAGAGATTGCAGCCTGCTTTTGTAGGAATTTGCACATGAGCATGTGATGGCCTCTGCAACAGTTAGTGGCCACCATTTGCTAATTGCATGCAGCCTGCTGTGTAGTAATTGCAGTAATCACTGTCATAGCAACTCAGTACTATAAATTGCTAACTCGTGTAGGCGTGGCCCTTATTAGCTTTCCAAGATGGAGTTCATCCTTGTTTGCTGTGGACATCATTGTTTAAGACAGAAGATTGGTATAGTTATTATATCAGAAGCCAGGGGTGTAGCCAGAGATTTCCATTTTGTACTCAGATCTAATGTTGCTGCTTCCAGTACCCACTTGTCAGTGTAGAAATGTACTCACCCCTCAAAATGCTACCCCAAGATGCATGGAAACATGTACTTTCTTTTCAACTGTTACAATTAACTGCCATACAAAGCTAGTTATTGAGATGTATTCCTTTGACACAAGAATTGTTTGTGAACTGCTATACTGTGAATATTCATTTATTCAGTTCTAAACAGTTTGTGCTTTTTTAGTGTGGACATTAGCATAACCTGCTCAGAAAAACTGGACACATTTCAGTACAGTGAGTATGCTTACCTACATCCTTGGTAGACCCTGCACACACAGGTATATTCTACATTTGGGTAGGGTTGCAGAAGTACAGAGAGCGTAAGTACTATTGTGTGGATTTTATCTTGCTGGACTTACAGGGTTACTGTGTACATGTTAGTTTATCAAGGCAAGTAGTCTGCGTAACTCCCAACTGTGGACCTATCCACATGATAGCCAGAGAATAGCCTGTTATTTTTTGTCTGTGCACCACACAGGTCTTTTCAGCAATAGAGCAATGGCATTCTTACAGTTAGTTGCTACCAGTACGTGGCTACATCCATTTGTATTTCAGTAATGTATTCCTACATAAGGGTATGCTTACGAATCTCCTTCCAAAGCTATTTGCACAGTGTGTAACAGCAGAAAGGCTGATATGCCTCTGTGTTTCTGCCTCTGCCAGACCTCTCAACCACTCAGGTACATATTTGAACAGACTCAGGGAAAAGTAAAGAAAAAGTCAGGGACAGTCAGGGACACCTTTAAAATATTAGTGCCATTAAGATGAGACATTGAGAGAATCAGAGCATATGAATTAATACACCTTTTCTGAAGTAAAAGAAGTGTCTAACTCTTAATTATTGTCATTATTCATTAAGTGTAATTCACCACCTTTCTGGCCAAAGTCAGTAGTTTTCGGAAGGATTCAGAGGGACAGAGCTAAAATTTGTTTCAAAGTCAGGGACATCCCTGAAAATTAGGGACAGTTGGGAGGTATGGCCTCTGCCCTAAACAGATATGCCAGTGTTTGTCCTGCTGTGATACTGTGTGGGGTTGTAAAGTGATGGTGTAACATTATTTCCTGCTAGAATGGCTGATTCTCTTATCACAGTCATGTAATGTAACCCCACAACAACTTTTGGTCAACATCCACAGAACAAGTTGTGTGGTATGGTATTTCTGTTTTTCCTTTACATTCACTCATTCTGATGCATGATATATTTATTTAAGCACCAACTTGGTGTATACCGTGGCTCAGTGGTATTTCATGTTGTGTAGTTTGTGCAAGGTCCGGGGTTCGAGACTGACAGAGGTGTTTTATTTTGCTCCTGAGCAGAACAAGGGCCCTCACATACAGAGTGACTAAGGCACTTTTAAGCGGGTTTGCGCAAACAAGCGCAAACCCGTGTAAACCCTCTAACTACTGCTTAATAGTGCTTACTCTCGCTAACCCCCACACTCATTTCTTTGAAAAAAAGAAAAAATGGGGAGATAGGAAAGTGGTGAAAAAGGGGCACAAAGAGGGAAAGACAGTATGGAAAATAGCTTGGGATGTGCAGGACGGGTGTAGGGAAGGTCCATAGCTGCCCATTTCTTTAGCAGCAACAGCTGTGCATATGCAATAAATTTGGAGGTAGATATGAAACCTTCAATCCCTGAGAGAGGGGTGAGGACAACAAAGTATGTTGTAATGCCACTTAAATAAGATTTCATGTGTCCAGTGGACATGTGTGCAAAATGGGCAGCTATGTATGGGGGCGTATTTCTTTTTTTTAGGAGCAGATTGCCCTTTTTTTTCAGGTGAGAGTGGAATGTGGGGTAGGGGAAGTAGGTATATTTGGGGAGGTAGGTTGGGGAGGTAAACAGACAAGACAAACAAGACGCATACGGGGGCGGTATATGACAAATGTGGTGGGTGAACACCTTTGACAGAAAGGGATGTTTGGAAATCGCAAGCTAATGAGCCCCCAGATGGAAACAGTGGGACTGAGGTCCCCACCCATGGGCAGTCACCACTGCACCTTCACAGCCCAGAGGGTGGCTATGCTGGGGGCTGTGTAGGAGGGGCAGGCTGACCCGGGAGTTGCGCCACTTGAGCCTCAAGCTGGCATAGAGGTTCTGCAACAGAATGTTCAATCTCCTACGCACCACAGCCTAGACTGTTCAAAGGGTGATAGGTGGCCCTTCTCTGCCCACGCTTGCATGGGGGGGCTGAGCCCCACCCCTGCAGCGCTTCCACCCGAAGGTGGCACAGGGCCAATGGAGGAGGAGGTCCCAGGCTGGGCACTGGCTCTGCTGGTGCCAGGTGCCATGGCCATCTGAGGTGGGACAGGTGGGTCCGCTGGAACTGGCCTTCCCATACGAACTATGTTTTGGAGAGTTTAATAAATATATGGGTTAGTAACAGTCAACAGCATTCCCAATTAGTTATAACAGCATGCAGAAGTATTCCCATTAACCCAACACATCAGATTTTCAACAGTTGAAAAGCAAGCATAACACATGCATATATAACAATAGTGGACATTACAACAGCATGCAGGTTGAATTGATGGCAACAGGCCACCAATATTGTGGTATTTTAACAGGGCACATGCATAGAAATAATTGCAAATATTTATAAACCAATAGGACATATGTCCCAACAAATGTTTTGAGATTAAACATACCAATTGAGGTGTGGAATTGCATTTTTTATGCACAAACAGTAGGGTGGAAAAATATAGCTCAATTAACAACTTATATATCCTTCTAGTTTTCACTACATTCCTATTAACTGCAGTTATATGTCCCTTACATGTATTATTACACTACCCAATGTCCTTATATTGTGCAATTAGATTTTGCTAGATCATTATATACATGAGCTGTATCTTACATACAAACTGTCCAAGATGCAGATGTTACTGCTACATATTTTGAGTGTTGCTCACACACACTACTGCTAAGATGGTACACTGACAGCTCTACTTTCATATAATTATCTAGATATGTTCAGGTGAAAGTATCAGTTATATGTTAACAGCTCCCTATATTTCTGGCAGCACACTGGCATTTTTGGGGAACACAATACCAGGCTGCTCATGTGCTAGATTAACCTGTACATGCTGGGCATAAACCAACAGTTGAGGGCTGTAAATATGCATAAAAGCTACTGGCACTCCCTTCATCCACGTTATATGGGCCTACCCAAGTGTGGGTTGACACTGCTTAATACAACACTACTATTTGTAGAATGCAACAGTGCAACAACATATCAAAGAAAATGACACAGATGCACTCCAGGAATTATACATTTATTAAAGGATTATTTAGGTATCAACAGTGACAGAATGAATCCTTAGAGAGCAGTCCCGGTCTGTTATAAAATTCACTTATGCAGCACGCACAAATAGCATACTGAAATATCACACTGAGAAGCATTCGTTCATCTTAAGCTCAAATTATGTAACATGGTTTAATTGACGTTAACGAATTGAAAAGTGCAACATATTGTAGTTTTGAATCAGCATGTTGAGACAGTTATAGTTATTAGTATTTTTAAAATTAAGCACAATTGTTTATATATTATAAAGCAAGTAAAAAATGTTTAATTTAATAAGATTTTAAAAGTTTTTAAAAATTTTTACCAACTAGTGGCCACATCAGGGTAGGTAATAAGGTGGATAGGGCGAGATCGCTAGTAAAGATGAACTGAATTTATACATGCAGCAAGCAACAATAGCATGCTGAAAAAATTTTTTTTTTAGTTACTAGCACTCGCCTATCTTAAGCTTAAATGATTTATATGGTTGAATATTTGTTAACATTTGAAATGTGCAGCACACTGTAATTTTTGAATCAACTCGCTGAATTACTTAATAGTTATCAATATTTGTTTACTAGGGTTGTTAATACTTATGATGAGTGTAATGATTTATAGTAGAAGGGGCAGATAGGGCTAGATCGCTAATGAAGGATGAACGAAATGCAAGGGAAACACATACGGACATAATAACAATAGGGTGGTTTGTATAGATCTTCCTAAGAATTGATTGTTTTTTTAGTACAATCACACCATGATGTAGATAAATGTGTTTTTACTATGGTTCAGATATGAAATTAATACTGATGGTACGACAAAATTCATGTACATCTTTAGTTGCATCGTAAAGTTACGATGTTAGTACAATATTTTATTAACATGTTAAAGTAGTGTGGTTCGTACAGTATTATCTTTTTTATTGTTTTAATAACAGTAGATAGGATTTTGATTTGAAAATTGAAGTTCATGTGAATGTTAACAGTGGATACAATAATAGGGCATTGTCCCTTTAAGATTTTGAAATATTTTTGGTGCCAAAAAAACTATTTAAGGAGTTCTAAATTATTACGTAGTGTTCTGAAGAAGCCCATTACATGGGTGAAAGCGCTTAACCATTGTTTTTTCTATCCTTGGACTTATTTTGGATGCTTTAATATTTTTATTCCTGTTTGGTAATAAACGGCTGTATTTTAACAAAGGAAAGAAGCGTTTTCTTCCAACTGCTGTTAGAAGGTGAGCAAGCACTTATTGGGGGATCTGTGTATACTTGTTATCAGTATTCTTTTGGAATACTTCCTGACCATCCTTGAATTGTGATTGGTTGTGATGTAAAATGAGACACCTCCACCTTTTGTCCCTTCTTGAACAACAGCAGCAGGAGGTCTAAATGTGTGGAAGGCATTGTAACCTGCACTGCCGAGGTGCTCTCCACTTCATTAAACCATTTCTCGGTATCTATATGGGGTCTATATTTTCCAGGGTGAGGAGAGCTTGCAGGAGTGAAATTGTTTGTTTAGGCTTCTGGCATTGAGCAGTTGGATGGTTTATCAGGTTGGCAATGCCTAAAAAAGGCACTGTGGTGATGGACAAAGTATTAACCAGCATTCAGAACCCTAGAGGGGACACATGCAGACCATCTCTTGTGAAGCAGTGTGGTCTGTTAACCATATCCTCCCAGGCTTTCAAATATTGTACCCCCTTTGAATCACACCAAAAAACTAAGCTAAGAATTAAAGTCACTCATCTTCTGTTCATAATGTGGCATCATCCTTGGAGAGGTAGCTCAATGCTAGCTCATACCAGCCTAGGACACATGGTGCAAGAGCTCCATCATGTCTCTCTTCATATAGTTCTGATGGGCAACTGACTGCAGCCCTTTTTTGCTCAGTGTGGTGAGTGGGGCATCTCTGTGTCTGACAGTGGAGTTTACTATGACCAGAATATTGGATTGTGAGGTTTGATCTCTTTCCACAGTGCAACAAATCAGCAGAGAAATAATAATATGGTAGTCTCATCTATCTTCAGGGGCCTATCTAAAGCCCTTGATATGGTTCATCATCCTAAACTGCCACAGAATTTATCACATCTAGACATGTCTACCATCTCACTTACCTATATCAGAACACCGTGTATTAAATGGCAATCATCCTACTCATCCTATCTTCTAATGTCCACAGGGATTCACCTAGGGTCAGTTCTAGGCTCACCTCTCTTTAATATTTTCATAAACAATCTGCACACTGCTGTTAGCCAAGGCTTTCTTGTACAACAGGCAGATGACCCCTTATTAATATGCACTGCTCCAGATATCTACTCTCTCCAGGATGTTACTTAGAAATCTTATTCCTCTGTTGAAACTTTTTTTTTTTTTCAAACATCTCAATCAATCATAATAAAAAAAAAAAAATTATTATTATTCAAAACAAAACAAATCTAAAAAAACGTACATTATCTATAAAATCAACTCAAAAAACTAATCTTGAGGTTGTCTCCCTTACTAAGCTACTAGGAGTAACCATTTGCAACAAATCTACCTTATAAATCAAATCACTGGTCTACACTTGAAATACTGAACAGGATGGAGTTCCTTAATGACCTGAAAGTTACAAACTTAAATTGGTCTGTAATATTTTTCACCCCACAAAAAATGTCAGGCACTACAAACTATTATGATATGGTACTATCCACCAAGACCTTGTCCAGGTACAAAAACCTAATAATATGGAAGAATGTGAAAATGTAATCCTATCTAATAACAAATATGGAGAATTCACTCCCATATAGCATAGCATATGAACAACAACCAACTCAAATGCAAAACTCAGGACCCAACTGCTAAAAAGTAAACTTTGCTCCTGTGATCTCACTCCTGGCCAATTTAAATGTAACTTTGCTCCTGTGATCTGACTTCTGGCTAATTTAAATGTAACTTTGCTCCTGTGATCTGACTTCTGGCTAATTTAAATGTATTCTGATTCAACTGCATCCATTCTCCAGTACCAAATCATCACCGACTCTTGTATAACACTTCATGTCAGTTCTTGCTTATGCTATCTTAATTATACATAACTGATATATTCTATATCATCCAATCGCACACCGCCTACCAAAATAGGTTTTCTAAACAATTCTGCACAGCCTGCCCTAATAGGTAGTTTTTCTAAAGCATAATACAAAATGCGTTGCAATTATTTATGAATGTACTTCTGTTCATTATTTTTGTATATTATAGTAATTTTGTATAATATTGTACAAGTGCATTGATTGTTATCTTATGACACCGCACATCTTATTTTTGCTCAGGATATTCTTCTTTGTAACAACTGTAAATTTTGTGCGCAGTTTTTTTCCTTGGGCCTCCACTGAAAAGGGACCTTTCATGGCCCAGTCAGACTGTCCAATTAAACAAATGTTAATAATAGATAAATAAATACATTTTAGGTTGCTGAGGAAAGTTATCACAATTTCTGCACCTGGAATCCTTTGAGGTTTGTGAAGCATACTTTTAAGGGTCTCAGCATATGTGGGTCTATGTGTTTGTCTTGTGGTTTGTGTAGCAAATTATGTGTAGTGTTGTGTATTTCTGGCAACCTCTTTGGTAGTTGTAGTGGTTTTATGTACAAAAGTCAGGATCCATGGTTTTTGGTATTTATATAGTAGGCTTCAGTGGGAGTGGTAACACAAGTGTATTTAAGTAAGGCTATAATTAGTGGCAAACTTGTTTTTTGTGCTCCTTTTGAGTATAACCACTGCATGAGGAATTAAAATGAGTATATGACACATTTTCTTGGATGCTAGTTGGGTAAGAATCTCAGTCAGTCAAATCTTGCAGCATGATGTTCTTTTTTGCAAAACCTGGTGCTTGTTACGCAGCTACGAAATCAGGAACTCTTATGGATGATTTTATAAGGAAATTTAGATTCTAAGCACTTGCATCTATACAGGGCACTGCTAATGCCTCTGTATGATGAGTAGTTTTGCACAAATGTGATGACTTTATACAGGCAGCGAAACTTACTAAGCAGCAAAATATCCCATTGGCCAGTCACAAAAATACACTTGAAGCCCTTGTCCATGATCCTCAAGCTCAGAAAAGAGCAGGCAACTCTCTATTTCCACTAGATAGCATATCCAACCTTTCATAAAGTAAAATCACAAAAGGGTGAGCCCAAAGTGCAGGAACTACAGAGCAGGCAACAAATTCACCAGCAAACACTTCCTTGTATAAAATGGCTGCAGTGCAGAAAACCAGCAATTAAGATCAATGAAATACAGAGATACACTTTACAAAGATAAAGTGCAAAAATACAATAAACAATCCAATAATATAACATAACCCTCTTCAAATGATTGAATAAAAGAGTATAAAATTGGCCTAAAAGTATTGGGTTATGAAAATGCATTATCGATTGAGAAAATAGTGTATTGGTTAAATACAAGAATTACATTACATTCTCTAACAGACATGAGGATGTCAACATCTCTTGGAATGAACCTTTCTTACATGGGATCAGTGTCAGGTCTATTGCAAGTACAGTACCCTCACAAAAGGAGTCCATCATTCTGAACTCCCTGTTGGACTGGTACTTCTTGTTGAGTTATATTGGACTGTCATGGGAGTGGCTACATATCCTGATTTGCTTGTCTTAGAGATCAGCTCTAAAACTTCCACAGGAAGTCCGGATGTTATAAAAAAAGGCTTATAAATAGATTTTATAGCAAATACATTAAAGCTTCTATTAACACTAACTGGGATCAAAATTTGGTTTGCAGTCATCAGCAGTAGAAGTAAAAGGCAATAGCACTCCTGTCTCCTCATTTACCATTATTAACAGCCTCATCTTTCAGCTCTGAAACCAACATTACCATGCCCTCACCAAAAACTATCACTTTTATAATATTTCTTATCTGAAGCAAACTTTCTTAGTTTATGCTGAACCATTTTTATTTTTAGAAGTAGAAAAAAATTCATAAATATATTATATTTGTTGTATGGAAACATCAAGGAAGCATGCAAATAATTAATTTATTTTTGTATTTGTTAACTGGGGTAGAACACTGATCCACATAGACCTTTTTTAGGCACACTCCTGGAGAGCTGACTTGGACATAGTCACACAATAGAGAAAGGGAGGTTGGGGGAATCCAACCATAGACTACAGCTCATTAACAATGCACAGCCTTAACCCCCTGTACTAACAGACTAAATAACATTGTTTAGTTCTACTTTATTTAGCTGCTTTTCTCCATGCCTGATGAACATCAAACCTTTCATTCCCCCACCACCTGGGAGTTCATAGCAGGGGAGTGAGAACTGAGTGGAGAGGGTATCATATGGGGAGCTATGGAGGTGATTTGTGCATCTTCAGATACAGGCAATGAAGGCATTTCTAATGGCATTATCTCTTCCTGTAGGCACCTGCATCACTTTAAGAGTCTCCTATATCCTCCCACCTGTGAATGTGCACCCACACTTATGCTAATGAGGACTCTAATCACCAGCTTGTTAACACCAAGCATATGTCCCTTGGTCTTTGTGCCTTTTCAAAGCATTAGCCACTTACCCCATTCTTTTCTGCATGACTTTGCCATTGCTCAAGCTACCACACCACAAAGCTACTTCAAAGTATTTAACAGTAATTTCAAGCATGCAGTGCTGATATATAAATTCCAGTTCTTCTTAGGCTTAGTTCTCCATTCTGTGAGCATTTGGAAAATATGTTGGTCCAAGGTAGTCTGTTTACCACTGAGCAGCTCTCAAAAGAGAGACGTTGCCTCTTTAATTTATAAACTCCAAAAAGTCTGATGAAAACTGTTACTTGGAGATACTTACACTGCATCTTTTAAGTTATTAATGCCTTTGGCAAGAATAACTTGAATGGAAGCAAAGGTATTGGTCAACGTCCAGGACTAGAGCACTAAAATATGCCCATGCTTTTAACCGGAGTGCAAAACCCTGCTCTGTTACTAAACCATTGAAGCATTTGAGAACTGGCTGTTGTTTTGGAGCATTGTCTCTCCGTCATACATATGGATACATAAACAAACAAACAATAAGAAAGGAAGAAATGTACCCATACATTTACATTTCTGTGCTCCTTTCTTTCTTTTGTTCTATCTGTCCACCTATCTTAGAACCATCTACCTCTAATCATAAAAAAGGTTCACATAAAACTAGGTTCTCTTTATAGACTCAAACCATACCTCATCAGCTCCACTAGACAATCTATTGACAGGATTCACCTACTCTTTGCCCTACTTTAAGCCTCTCCTATCTTCACCAACCTGAAGAAAACAAGACCTAGCAAAACTAGAAACCTGCTACAATAAGATTGCCATATTTACCACAAAGTCCCAGTATAAATCCCATCACTGCGCTGTTCTATGTCAACTCAACTGGTTACAGTTACTCAATCTCTTAACCTTCAGTCAACTTACAACTGCCCATAGCAAGGTACACCAACCTGATAAGTGTCCAGCACTTCATAATCTACTTCAACCTCACTCTGATAAAAGACACCTGAGATCTAACAAATTTCTTCTACAGGTCACAAAATCTAATAACAGTTCTGGGGATTCTCTCTTCTCCAAGCATATCTCCAGGACTTGGGACTCTATCACATCCTAATGACTGCAATCCCATCACAGTTCAAAAAACTTCTTATGACTCACCTAATTGACTCCTGGCTTTGCTCATGCTCATCTCCTGGTTGATTATCATCCTTCCTGCCCTGTAGCCTTCAAACCTACACCTCTGTTATCTCCTCTGTAGATTTTTATCTTTTTATCTTTCTATAATACATAATCCTACCCATCTCACTTAGTACCTCCTTTTCAGCCTTACTCAACATCTCTCTCTAGTCTCTCCCTACATCGTCCACTTACTCTCGTTTTAATTATCCTTTCCTTTATTCTATGTAATAAATCATCAACAATCTTAGCTCTTCAACAATGCCTTAGACAGTGTTTATTGATCCACAACAAATGTCACATCTACCTGGATAATGTAAACCTAACATATAAAACTCTTAGAAATTGCATCTATTGGCCGTTTGGGCAGTTTTTTTCCATCTCTTTTAACATTTTGGTTTAAAAGCTGCACTTGCGCTTGTTTCCCACCTTTCCTGTAACTATCCTAGTCCAGATGCAGAGTTGGTGTATCCAGGACTGTTCGTAAGCTTCTGAGCCCTGCAAGCCTTTCTGTGTTGGAGGAAAGCCTTCTAGCTTATCAGTGGGAGTGGTAAGCACTAGGTAGCCTGTCTACCACAAGAGGAGTGGTTCTTGTCCCAGAAATTGTAGTTTATTGACCATTTGGGCAGTTTGCCCATCTCTTTCAACTTTCTGGTTTAAAAGACCACATCTGCACTTGTTTCCCATCTTTCCTGAAACTAACCTACTGGGAAGCACTAGAAAGCCTTAAACTGATACAAGCCTTCTAGCTTAGAAGAGAGACTTTGGAGTGATTAAGTATCAGTTTTCTGTACTTTCTTGCAGTACTTAACTGTTTTCCGCCTAAACGCCAATTTTCCAGAGTTTACTGTGATTCAAAAGCTTGTTTTTTTTCACATATTGTACTTATTCGACTACTTGCACTTTTAAAAAGTTGTTTTTTGTTTAAATAATTTGTTTTAACTGTTGTAGGCTACACACTAAAGTGCAATAGCCTTTTCTGATCGTTTGTAGTCATTTAAAGCTGTTGTAAGTGTAGTTTTTACTGTTTTTGCCTTATCTTTCAAAAAAAACAAACAAAAAAATTTCCTTGTTTCCCGCCTTTCTAAGCTAGTATAGTCCAGTTTTCAGGCTAGTGCTGAATTCAGGACTGTGTTACAAGTTTCTGAGTTGCCCATACCTTACTTGGATAGAAGGAAGTTTCTCTGTTCACCTGTGAGAGAGGGGAGCTTTGAGCAGCCTATCTGTCCCTGGAGGAGTAGTTCCAGCCCAGAAGTTCATAGTTTATTGGCCATTTTGGGCCAATTTCTATCTCTTTCATTTTGCTGCTATAAAAACCACGTTTGCACGGTTTGCCGGTTAGCTAGGGTTAAATTATTCCAGGCTCCACTAAGTCTCCTCTTCAGTTTTTCCCTTGAAACTAGTCTAACTCTCAATCTAAGTACTCAAAAAGCACCCTACAGCCCAGCACTTGCTCAGACCTAATAGCAAGCACTAATATACCCTGACACTTGATTGCCCAGCAAGGCAAGGCTCTTTATTCACCCCTCACCAACCAAGCGACTAAGCAGCTCACCCTACTATTCAGGCATGACCAAAGGGCAATTTCAGGTGGATTCACCAGTCCAGCTGGTGAATCTGGGTATCCTGAGGCAATGTTACAACTGCCTCATATACACAGACAACCCTCTCCTCCTACCACAAAACACTAACATATGCGAGAGATGCAATTATACAGCCAAACTGGAGGCTAAGCTGTCTCCACCCAAGACTGGAACAGACAGTCAAGAGGAGAAGGTTAACACTTGCACCACACCTCCAGCCACACATAGACCTACTAAACCAGCACTGGCAAAAAATACACATAAATACACAAAATCATACTCAGAGGCTCTAAATAAAAACCTGCAAAAGCATCAGAGACCTCCAAAGCAGACACCCAAACAACCTGCACCTCCTGTCACAAACCAGACAACACATAAAACACAAAATCAGTGTGTCGCACAATCACAGCCCTTAAGGCAAAATAACATACCTAACACACTAGTAATAGATGACTCTATAGTCAGGCACAGTGACGTCCCACTCACTAGACTGGACAAGCAGAAGGTTACTGTTAGCTGCCTGTTGGGAGCCAGAATCCACCACATAACACAAGCACTTAGGTCAATCCAGAACAAGTACAAATATGACTCTGTCATTGTTCATGTTGGTGTGAATGACCTGAGACGTACCTCTCTGGACTACATGAAAAGAGATATGGAAGAGCTCTCTGATCATGTAGCCCAGGCTGGTATGACCCTGACCCTGAGTAGGATCCTGCCCTCACCAAGAATGATACCTCAGTATAAAGGAAAATGATCAATTTCAACAATTGGCTAAGCTTCTGGTGTCATTCAAAGGGGATACAGTGTCTGTCAGCCTGGGACGACATGCCTCGACAAGCCACATTGCTTCGCAAGAGACGGCTTGCACCTGTCACCCCTAGGCTTTCGAATACTGGCCAAGGCTATTGCTGCCCCCATAGTGCCTTTTTTAGGCAAGGCTCAAAAGTCAAACCCACCTCCGTAAACAACACAATTAACAAAAAACTGAGGGTTATGCTATTCAACGCCAGGAGTTTAAATCTCAAAATGCATGCGCTCGAAGCACTCCACAGTATGGAGAATGTCGACTTCTGTGCAGTAACTGAAACCTGGTTCAAGGCTCCAGAGCACCCCAGCACTACCGGGCTACAACTTGTACCACACGTTTCGGAAACAGCACAGACCGAAACAGAAAAGGAGGGGGTGTATCCATATTTATCAAGGATACCTACACCTCCAGGTTAGTGGCGTAGCATGATACCTCTGAGATCATCCATGTGCAACTAACATCGGGCAAATCTGCAATGCAAATTGTGGCCTGCTACAGATCACTCTCCATAACCCAGGACCACCACTCCACCTTTCTGGAGACACTGGAAAACATGAAGGTCCTATCGAACATCCTGATATTGGGCAATTTCAATTACCCTACCATTAACTGGGAAAACTACTCGAGTACAAACTCCCAAGCCCAGCACTTCCTGGAATTCATCAACTCAAACATTTGGATCAGCTGGTAAACTCCCCTACCAGAGGTGAAAACATATTGGACCTGGTCATTACAAACATGGGTGACAGGTGTTCCACACTGGAGATCAACCTGTCACTGGTTAGATAAGACCATAAACTAATCACTCTGTATGTCCCCACCCCACCAACACCCCGAACTAAGGAAGCCACAGTAAAAAAGTTTTCTAAAGCAAACTTCACCTTACTTAAGACAGAGGCGGTAAGTTTCACAGCCCCCACGCTAAAGGATAACACTGCCCAAGATGCAGAAACCTTTACAAATGCACTCTATGAGCACCTACAAGGATGCATGGATCATGCCATCCCTAGCAAAACCTAGACTCACTCATGTAGGAGAAGGAAACCAGTCTGATGGACCCCTGCCATAAACAGGCTATACAATAGAAGGAGGAAATTAGTTCAGAAAAAAAGCAAATCCCAAGAAGGAAAGACATCCCTGATCAGTATCAGTAAGAAACTAAGGTCCCTCATAAAATCATCCAAGGCTAGCTTTGAAAAAAAAATAGCGAAGGATTCAAAAGATAACCACAAAGCCTTCTTTAGCTATGTTAAGAATCTAAGTGACAACTCGCAGATATGCACTGAACTAGTGCAAAATAGCACAACATATAGTGAACCTACTGATACTGCCAACATCCTGGCAGATAGATTCAGTGGAAACTTCACCCCTCTCTCACCCTCAAAAGGGCCCACAACAATACCGGAAAAGTGTAGTGTCCCAAAAATCACTGACACCCAGGTGAAAATAGCCCTTTCAAAAGCCAAAAACACAGCGTCAATGGGGCCAGATGGTGTCCCAGGCTGCGTCTTGCACGAACTACAGAATGAACTTACCCCCCACCTAAACACGCTGTTCAACCTCAGCCTCTCCACAGGCTACATGCCCATAGAATGGTGCACAGCAACGGTTATTCCACTCCACAAAGGAGGGGCCACAACTGACCCTGGTAACTATCGCCCCATAAGACTGGCTAGCCTGGTCTGCAAGGCTATGGAGCGCATCATCATGGAACTCATTAACAAAGACATTGGGAACCTCCAAACACTTGACCCAATCCAGTTCGGCTTTGTTAAGGGCAGATCATGCCTACAAAACCTGGTTCTCTTTTTCAAGACAGTCACCAAAGCCATAGACGAGGGAACGGTTATTCACACAGCCTACCTTGACCTCGCCAAGGCTCTTGACACCATTCCCCACTTGGGTATTACAGAAAAACTCACCAGCCTGAACATAAACCCCTACATCACAAGATGGGTTGCCAACTGGCTTACAGACAGAGCTCACATGGTAAGAATAGCAGGCTCCAGGTCTGACTCTAAATGACATATACTTCTCAGAAGTACAGGCAAACACAGGAGGACTATGGTTAACCAAGTTCACCAATGACTGCAAACTGGGAGCCATAATTGACTCTCCGGCTGATACGGACATCCTCCAAAAGGGCCTTACTGAGACGGACACCTGGTGTCAAAGTCATGGCCTCAAGCTAATGTTAAAAAATGCATAGTCATCCCATTTGGGAAAAACAAAACACTCACGAATTACCACATAGGTGGCAGCCCCCTTAATACAGAAGAGGTGATAAGAGATCTGGGGACTCAGGTAGATAGTAATCTCTCCTTTAACAATCATATTGCCAAAGTAATTAGGAAATCCTTCTATGTGGCCCATCTAATTACTAAAAGGTTCGCATCTAGAAATAAAGAGGTTATAGTGCCCCTCTACTCGTCACTCATCAGACCCATCATAGAGTACAATGCCCATTTTTGAGATGTCCCTCACAAGACACTTCCAGCTGCTGGAGAGACCACAAAAGTACCCCACCAAGAGGATTACTGGCCTCAAACATATGTCCTATGCAGCCTGACTGAAAAAACTCCAGCTGTATTCAGTGGCATATCGCTTACTCAGAGGTGATCTCTGCCTGACTTAGAAAGCCATGTCCAACTCAAAATTGATGGACATGCTCCACCTAAAGAAATCCAAGTCACTGCGAGCCACGTGCTCTAGTGAGCTAAACCTCGCCACTACAATAAATAGAACATGCTGGAGGGATAGATTCCTGTCACAGAAACTCCCCATGCTTTGGAACAAAATTCCAAACTACATTAGGCAGATCCCCTCACTAACACTCTTCAAGAGAAACCTTGACGAATGGATGGGTAACAGACAATACACCCCTGGGATCACTTCATTGGCTCTGTTTGACAAAGGATCAGTTAATTAATCAATGGGGTGGTGAAAGCCGACACACTCTGGTAGGCTTATAAATGCCCTCGGGCAGATAGCCTAGTACCTACCTATGAACCTATGAACCTAAGTCTGTATTATCCATTGTATGCAAATGCTTGGCTACTAATATGTATTTAACTATTATTATGTATATTAGGAGTTGTACTTGCATTTAATGCGTTGTCTGTTTTATTTACATTGGAGCTCTTCTCTCCTGGCCTCCACTGAATATGGTCATTTGCCCACTCGGAACATCCCAGTAAACAAATGTCAAATAAATAAATAAAATAAATAAAAGTGCTATTTCTGTCCAAAGCAACCAATAAAAAATCAAAGCCAGGAACTCAACAAAATCTTTAATGATCCACCACAAATCTTTTTGGGAACTCAGCAAAATCTTTAATAATCCACAACAAATCCACAACAAATCTTAGTGTTTTGATCCTTTAATATCTATGGGACTTCTTTTCTAAACATAAATAGTCAATGATGAGACAAAGGTTGATGTAATGGTTAAGGTCTTTGCCTCTCATGCACAAGGTACAAGGTTTGATCCTGACCTCCGACCAATGCCTGTTTGGAGTTTGCATGTTCTCCCTGTGTCTCTGTGGGGTCCCTCTCACCTCCAAAAAACATGCTGAGTTTTTCCATCTCAAACTCACCAATGAATGGAGCCGTGGGAAGCAGTACAGACTCTATATGGTGCCCTATAGAGGGAAGAGTTGTACAGGCCAACCACTTTGGGGCATCTACTGTGGTGCATAGTATCCTCAAGATAGGAGAACATGGATCACAGACTGTATGCTATGGCAGGGTTAGCCACTCAACAGTCTACAATATGGCTCTAAGTGACTCGGTCATGTTGACTAATGTTTCCAAATGGGCATGGGTAGTTACCAGTGATAAGTGATTTGAGGACCCGGCCTACTCCAACCTACGCCAGGGACCCATGCTAATGGTGGGAGGGGTGTATGTTCCCCTATTGGCCAGTGTGTACTCGCCATAAAGCCCTGGGTCAATAAGCTACTGGCTGGCCAGTGTCTAGTTGCCCAGCCTGGGTTACCTGGGATAGCTCTGTTGAGTGAAAGCTGGGCGTAAAAGCAATCAACCTGCCAAACATGAACTAAGTATTGCTGCACTTAATGTGGGTTCACTGACAGGACACAGTTTGGAAGTGGATGACATGATGATACGGAGAAGGCTGGACATCTTATGTATCCAACAGACAAGATGGAAGGGCAGTTCAGCAAAGCCACTTGGCTTGGGATCCAAAGTCTACTACTCAGGTGGGGGACAGGCTATAAATGGTCTGGAAATTGTTATGAGAGAGAGGCTTCAGAAGGCAGTGAGGGATATCATCAGAATTAGTGACAGACTCATGGCAATCAGACTCCAGTGTAATGATAGGGCAGTATTCATAATCTCAGCATAAGTCCCACAGCAGGGTTGTGACAGTGAGGAAAAGAGTGCATTCAGACAGCAGTTGTAGGACCTACTAGATAAAGCAGGACAACATGAATTGGTTTTCATAATGGGTAACTTGAATACACATCTGGACAGACAGAACAGGATACGAGGACTGCTTGGGTCCACATGGGTGGGGCAACAGGAATAAAGGAGAGGCCATTCTAGACTTCTGTCTAGCAAATGGCTTGATAAGCCAGCACATGCTTCAGAAAGAGAGACAGTCACAAGATCACATACATGCAACTCAGATAGACTTCCTCCTAGTGAGGAAAAGGCACTGGGGAAGAATCAACGATTGCAAAATCATCCCCAGTGAAACAGTTAGCCCACAGCATAAACCACTGGTTGCCACAGTCAGCTGCAAGAGTGGTCAGAGAAGGTCAACGGAGACCAGGCTGAAGACCTGAAAGTTGACTGGATAGAAAATACAACAGTTGAAGGAATTACTCAGGGTTCTAACACCCCAAGAAGAGGAGGAAATAGGTGGAGCTGAAGAAGAATGGCAGCCCCTCAAAACAGCATGTGTGACAACTACAGAACAGATATGTGGCTGAGTCAGGTATGGAAATAAGTACATAAGGAAAGCTGGTGGTGGAAAGTCCAGGAAGTCATCAAAAGAAAGAAGGAGTGCAGGAAAAAGTGGGAGATAGAAAATACTGACCATGCTAGGAAGGAATACTGGCTGGTTAACAAAGAAGCTAAGAAAGGAGTTGCAATAGCAAAGGATAGGGCATCAGAGGCACTCTACCAACTTCTGGAAAGTGACTCAGTAGGTGGTACAAAGAAACTATGTCAGGTTGCAAGGCAAAGACAGAAATATAAAGAAGATAGTCAGACACCCTTCATAAGGGATGCCAGCCACAACCTGCTCATCAGTCCACAGGACATCAAAGGCAGATGGAAGGAGTATTTCTAGCAGCTTCTGAATGAAGAAAACCCCACAGAAGCAGTACTGCCCAAGAAACAACTTATAATGAGAGAAGAAGAGGAGCCCACCCTAGAAGAAGTAAAAATAGCACTAAGGAAAATGAAGTCAGGGAAAGCAGTAGGCATAGATGAGGTCACAGCAGATATGATAAAGATGCTGGGTGAGATAGGGGAGAAATGGCTTTTGAGGGTACTCATAGCAGTGTGGAGAGAAAGGCATATCCCAGATGACTGGAGAATAAGCATTCTCATGCCAGTGTACAAGAACAAATAGGACATCCACAGCTGTGGGCAGTACAGAGGAATCAAACTCCTATCACATTGCATGAAAGTTCTAGAGAGGGCGATTGATAAACAGATACACAGAGTAGTAGAATGTAAGATGGGAGATGAGCAGTTTGGATTCAGATCAGGATGCAGCACAACTAACCTGATATGTGCAGTGAGACAGATAGCTGAGAAGAAGCTAGAGATGAGGAAAGATTTCAACTGGGCATTTCTAGACTTGGAGAAAGCATATGACAAGGTTCCAAGAAAGCTGATCTGGGCAGGGCAGTATTGCAGTGGCTCAAAGTACCAGAAGCATTGATAGAATTAGTGCAGGCTATGTACAAGGACCAATGACTCAAGTACGAACAGTATTCAGCCTCACAGAGGGGTTCCCAGTGGGAGTAGATGTACACCAGGGTTCAGCCCTGAGCCCACTACTGTTCAGACTGGTGATGGACTACATTAGCAAAGAGGTTGGAGGGGACAGATCAGCAAAGTTGCTGTATGCAGATGATGTGGCATTACAGACAGACGCTGAGCAAGAACTCCAGCAAAGTACAGAGCAAAGGAATGCAAAACTGAATGCACATGGGATGAAACTAAGCACAGATAAAACAGCAGTTATGTCAGCAAGCTAGGGAACTGAGATAGAAGGGAAGATAGTGGAAGAGGTACAGTAAATAGCTTCAAGTATCTGGGAAGGGTGGTTGAGGAGAAGGGAAGTCTGAATGAAGTGGTCAAAGCTAAAATCAGAGGGGCTGCAGCCAATTGGCACAGAGTGTCAGGTGTAGTCTATGACAGAAGAATGCCAAAGAAGCTGAAAAGTAAGGTTTACAAGACCGTGGGGTGACCAGTATTACTGTATGGTACAGAAACCTATGCAGTAAAGGCAGAGCAGTTGAAGAAGCTAGAGATGATGGAAATGAAGTGCCTGAGAAGTGTGGTAGGATGCACTCTGTGGGACAGATGAAAAAATGAAGACATAAGAGCAGAAGACAAAGTAGCTCTAATTTCAGAAAAGATCAAATTACGGTGGTTTGGACATGCGCAGAAAAGAATACAATCTGGTGAAGAAGATTTGGGACAGACAGGAAGAAGGTAAGAGGAAACAAGGAAGTCCAGCAAAGAGGTGGATGGATTGTGAGAAAGAAGATCTGTGACAGTCAGGCATTAGTGTCGGAGAAGGCAGGAGATTGGCATTGAATCTTTAGAGATGATGACAGTTAACAGGATTCCCCGACCACATGTAGAAAATGGGAAAAAGGTGGCTGATGATGATGAGTCAATGATAACGGTGACCCTTATTGTTCCACCCAACCTCCGTTAATAAAAGTTCATTAAATATTGCGCAACTGCATTTTCAACACGTTTGTCACCAATACTGCATTATTTAACCTGTAAGGACCTGTTGCATGGGTCTTCAGTTTTCACTGCAGTTCCTTTAT
This sequence comes from Protopterus annectens, assembly GCF_019279795.1. Taxonomy (NCBI): domain Eukaryota; kingdom Metazoa; phylum Chordata; order Ceratodontiformes; family Protopteridae; genus Protopterus; species Protopterus annectens. The sequence goes on from NC_056731.1 coordinate 1,596,505,607, forward strand.
TTCTAACTTCGCCTTCCATAGTCTCCCCTCCCATTGTCTCTTTCCACCACTTTCAAAAAAATGGAATTTGTGCCCCTGATACTTCTGAATATGTTTGAATAGGGCATTGTGTTGATTATTGTTCTTACTATGGTGCATATGCTCGTATATCCTATATTTAAAAGCTATCTTTGTCTTACCAATGTAAAAACATGAACAGTTCATACATTGAGCATGATATACCACTCCACTTATATTGCAGTTATTAAATTTGGAGCTCTTAACTAAGCCATAACCCATACTGAATGTGTTCTCCCCCTCTTTAATCAATGGCATTGCTTACATCTTCTGGATCAATAAGTCTCAAATTTGACATGACATTTTGTTTTCTTATTCCCCATCCTTTCAATTAAATTCTTAAAGCACAAGTCCTTCTTATATACTAAATGTGGTTCCCACCCAACATTTGTAGATTAACATCATTCACCCTAAAATGGTTCTAATTTCTATCAATTATCTCTCTTATTCTACCAGCATCTCCAATATATGTTAACACTAATGCCTTCCCCAAATCATGTTGGGGTTAACTGCTATTATTGTTGGTTGAATTAACATACAACTCGTCTCTCCTCCCTAACAGTGGAAGTAAGTTATTTTCTTCCTTTTGTCAAAAACCTCAGTAAAATATTATTTAAAAAAATTCTTTGGGTATCCTCTCCTTTTTAACATTGTCCTAAGTTTTTCACCCTCTGTGAAAAATGTTTCAAGGGGAGATATCAAAGGCTAACCTAACACATTGTCCTTTTACAAGAGCTTTTTTTTCTGATGTTTCAGATGACAACTATTAAAATGTAAAAGTGAATTGGAATATGTGGATCTTCTAGAAATATTAGATATAAATGCTTTATTGCTTATATCTTTCTTGATTTCACCATCCAAGTAACACCAATTACTCTGAGAGACTTCCACTGTAAATTTAAGGAAATCTGTTGCACTATTAATATATTGGAAAAACTCCCATAACCTTTCTTCTGTGTCTTTCCAAAAAGTAACAATGTTGTCCAAAAGCGACCATATAAATACCAAGCATCTTGAAATCCTGAGTTAAAAACATAAGAATGTTCCCAATAGGCTATCACTATATTAGCAAACATGGGAGCACATGCTGCCCTCATGGCTATGCCTGTCTTTTGTTGAAATATGCTGCCCTCAAAAAATATAAAATTATAATTCAGTACACATTACATTAAGGTCTTTAAAACTACAGTGGTATTATGTCCAAGTTCATAAAACCATGTAAATAGTCATAAAACCAAATAAATCCTTTCCTATGGGGTATTATAGAAGAAAGGCCCTTAACACTGATTGTTACAAAATATATATTATTATCATAAGTATCTGGAGAAGCATTTTTTTAAAAATCCCAGGAATCCTTCCTTCATCAGAATATCTTTTACATTTGTATAAGCAAATTTAGCTGTACCATAAGTTTTAGAGAATTTTGTGTAAACAAGAGGGTGCAAGGGGGGGCATCGTGAATCTTTTGTGTATTTTTGGAATGCTGGAAATATCTGGAATTCTGTGTGGTCAGTTTTTAAATAATTATATTTTTTATTGGTTATTTGTTCTTGCATGACTAAATCATATAATAAATAGTCTACTTTGGTGTATGCAATGTTTAATTGGTTCCTAGAAATTTTCATTTTTAAATTATAAAAATAGGTGTTATAATGACCAACCCCCTGCCTTTCTCTGGCTTCATTAATCTTATATCTTTGTTTGCACAAATGTTTCTTAATAAACCATTTCTTCTTGATTTAGATTTAATGAAATCAACCTCCTATTGCTCTGTAACAGGTGCCTAATGCCACATTCACAAAGTTTTTCAAATAACACAATGGTCATGTGTAACACTGGATTAAAAATACTGGGTCTCCTGAACATGCCAACCGCTTCACCTACATGTTCCTTGTGAAAAATAAGGGTCTATATCAGAACATCAAAGTATTAAAACTTTGAATGTTCTGATATCGAACACTATTCAGTGAACGCTAAGAATAGCGAAGCTGCAGAACAGCAAATTCTTTCCTCGGGAAAGAATTTGGTTGGCCGTTTCTGTGGCTTCGCTATTCTTAGCGCTGTGGTGGAAAGTTACGGGTTGGGTTCAGGTAAGTGTGCGATTGTTTGTATGTTAGGGTTAGGGGCAGGTTAAGTGAGTTAAGGTTAGGGCGCGGGTTAGGCGTGTGTGCGATAGTGACAGACTTTAGGGTTAGGGGTGGTTTAAGTGAGTTAGGGTTAGGGCGCGGGTTAGGTGAGTGTGCGATAGTGATGGACCTTAGGGTTAGGGTTTGGGTTAAGGTAAATGGGTAGATAGTGTATGTTTAGTTTAGTGTAGCGTTAGATGTAGGAATTTAAATTTATGTGTGTGGTTGCTGTTTGTTTGATGTGCTTGTGTTGTGTGTATGTGTTTCGGAGCAACGAATGTTTTTCATGGGAAAAAAATTTGCTGTTCTGAATGTTCGATATTTTCATGTTTAGATGTTTTGGGGCCGATGAAATAGCATTCACTATTTTTATCTTTCGATAACGTGATATAAACGCAAAAATAATACTGTAAAATTAAGCTTCTATATGTACAACTTTAAATCAATTAATGTACTTGCCAGATTGGCCATCCTATTAGGTAGAAATGTCATGCCTTTATCAAATAAATTGTTATGTATACTACAAATGTCAATATAAACAAAATTGTAAACTTCACAATCCCCCTGTCTATTAGCAACAACACAGTTTGCCATATGGTTTTTATAATTAATCCCATCCCTCCTCTCCTCACCAAGATACTGAACAGGTTCCTGAAAATGTTCCCCTATGGTCTCCTGTATGCTAAATATTGACTTTCATCCCAGTTGTTGCTTCTCCAGCCTTTTGGACCACCTGAGAGGTAGAAACTCCAAAGGCTCAACATGATGAACCTGTCTGGTGTGAACATTATCAACAAATACTTGGTCAAGATTGTCAGTGTTGGAAACCCTTTTCCAAGGAGGGTTGGCCTGGGATAAGCCTTACAGTTATAATAACAAAATTTATCTTGCCACAGTTTTTTTTTCATTCTTACCCCTGATGTCAAAAACCAGTTTGTCAACATGTTTAAATACATTGCAATAATCTATTTCATAATTTACAAACAATAAATCATCAGAACTGGCATTTTCCAGTTGTCTAATCTCAGACTCCAGTGTGCCCATTTCAATGTCATTGTATTTTATAAGCAATTCCATGAGTTCATAACTGTGTCTATCAAAGTAAGAAGTTCCTTTTACAAGCTAGAGCCCTCCTTTAATCCCATAGGGTATTTCCACAACCAAAGGCCTTTTGGTATCCTTTTGGACTTATCAACTTATAGCTTGTGATATTTTGTAAACGGTGGTGGTGCTGCGGTAGCGTTGTCGCCTCACAGTTAGACATTGCTGTTCTATTCTCAGAGCGTCTTCTCTGTGGCGACATGCATGAATGGGCATTCCTTCGTTGAAGGTTGTGGGTTAGGCCCGACAAGCCAGCACATAAAAATCTACTGCCAGTCATTAGCGGACCGGAGTTCCGCTGTGGCGACCCCTAACCGGGAAAAGCCGAAAGACACAACAACAACTTTCAATTGCCTATTCAATGTTACTCCTGTATTGTTGAAATTAAACTTTGAGCAGTTAAAATCCATGGTTTATATAACCACTCACTGAGATTAATCTCTTTTCTTCCACTATACTCCCCTTCATGACACCAAACATCAGAACAGACCCAAAGTAATCCTTGTGTTTTTCTGAAACCCTATAGTACTGTGTGTAAAAACTGCTGACCTAGAGTGATGTCCCCACTGTCCTGTGTGTAAATGGTTCCATTATTAAAACTGGGACCCAGTGAAGAACCACATACCTCACATTCATACTGGTCAACTGTTGAGGAAATAACTTACTGACTGAGTTGATCAATTAACGTAGTGAGGTTACACACAGTCGAATCAAAATCATCCTGTGTAATGTAAAGATTCAGTGCTATCGCACCACCCATCGACAGTGACATCACAGCTCCAACAAGACCAAACCAGGAACAAAAAAAGTGTTGTTTCAGTCCACAATAACCAATAAAAAAATCAAAGTTAGGAATTCAGCAAAATCTTTAATGATCCACCATGATTCTTTCTGGGAAGTCAGCAAAATCTTTAATAATATGCAACAAATCACAACAAATCTTGGTGCTTTTGTCCCATAACATTCATGGGACTTCCTCAGAGATTACCATGTCCATCACTAACTTCCCTTTTAAAAGAACATAAACCTTTCTCCACTGGTCATGTAAACGACACACAATTTTTAGTCAATTTAATTTTACATTTCCTAAAACCCTCCTGTATAAAGAATCCCCCCATTTTATAAAATATATTATATGTAAAAAACAACTACATGTTGGTGAAAAAAAAAATTAAACATAAATAGTCAAAGAAACAGTTGACCCTTATTGTTCTACCCAAAACCCATTAAAACATTTAATTAAATACTGAGCGACTTCATTTTCAACACACTTCACAGTGTTACTGCATTGTTTTAACCCATAGGGATCTGTTGCATGTGTCTTAAGCTGCCACTGCATTTCCTTTATTTCTAACCTCACCTTCCATGGTCCCTCTATTGCCTCTTTCCACCACTTTCAAAACAAAAAAAAACGAAGTTCATGTCCCTGCTACTTTGCAATATGTTTGAACAGGGTGTTGTGCTGAACATTGCTCATATGCTCATATATCCTATCTTTAAAAGTTCTGTCTGTCTTGCAAATGTCAAAACATAAACAGTTCTTACAGTGAGCAAGATATACTATTTGTACAGCAATTACTAAATTTGAAGCTCTTGTGAAATTAAATTGACTACATTTTTTTAAAGGAAGTATGAACAATGTATGTGTTTTTCTGGGTCACATGACCAGCGGGGGAGGGTTTATGTGCTTTTTAAAAGCAAGTTGGTGATAGACGTGGTAATCTCTGAAGACGTCCCAAGGATATCAAGGGATGAAAGTGCTAAGATTTGTTGTGCTTTAATGTGGATTATTAAAGAGTTTGCTGAATTCCAAAAAAAGATTTGTGGTGGATCATTAAAGATTTTGCTGAGTTCCTGGCTTTGAATTTTTTATTGGTTATCTACCTATCTGTCCTTATTTTAACTATATTTTAAAAAAAATTTTTTTTTACCAAGTAAATGGGCTGGTCTGTAGACCCTCTTTCATTAACCTCCCAGACCCACTATGAAACGCATACAGAGCTAAGTTCAGGAATTTCTTGCTCCTTCCAACACAAATACAAGTAATTAGACAAAGAAAGGAACATAGAGAGTTTATGAACATACACCCTAAGCGCAGGAACATCTTCCTCCCCAAAACACTATATCAAGTAATAGGACAAAGGGGGAAAGGCATCA